>NC_086227.1:13612500-13755000 GCF_036321145.2 Pelmatolapia mariae | reverse complement strand
CACAGCTTGACTAATTCTGTTGGGTCATAGGTTGGGCAGCTTTGATAAAATATTGGGTCAAAATTTTACCCAATTGTTAGGGTTGAAGATAAGCCTCAGAAGAAGCCACATCATTCTTCACAAACTGCCATTTCAACTAGACTGTCAAGTCAAGTCAACGTTTATTTATATAGCACATTTAAAAGACTAGTGTATATCAAAGTGCTTCACAATAAAAGCGCAATGCAGACAGAACAAAGAACAAATAGTACAATTATACTTAAAATTGCATTTACATGGTGTGCAGGCCGAATGAAAGTCAAACTAATTTGTTTCAAAAGCTAAGTTAAACAAGTGTGTTTTTAAACGGGATTTGAACGATTGAATTGATTCCGGTGTACGGATTTCAACTGGGAGATTATTCCAGAGTCTATGGGCAGTGATGGCAAATGCACGGTCACCTCTGGTTTTTAAACAAGACTTTGGTTGCATTAGGAGCAGTTGGCTGGAGGATCTTAGTGCTCTCTTTGGGTTGTATGGATCATGGAGATCAGTTAAGTGGCTAGGGGCCAGGTTATTTAGAATTTTAAAAGTGAGCAGAAGGATTTTGAAATCAATGCGATATTTGACGGGAAGCCAGTGTAGGTTAGCGAGGACAGGGGTGATGTGCTCATGCCTTCTGGTGCCGGTTAAGAGGCGTGCTGCCGCATTTTGGACTAACTGGCCCAGGATGACGGGGCATCCAAATTTAGAGGAAGGTAGATTTGGATATCATCTGCGTAGTAGTGATAGGGGATGTTGTTTTTTTAAAGATGAGTCCCAAGGGCAGCATGTACAGGGAGAACAGCGTGGGGCTTAATACGGACCCCTGAGGCACACCACAATTAACATGGGCAGAAGAGGAAGAGTATTACCCCAAGGTGACAGAGAAGGATCTGTCTGATAGATACAATTTAAACCATGAAAGAACATTACCTTTAAGACCAACTACATGTTCTAGCCTTGTTAGGAGAATATTATGGTTTACCGTATCGGAAGCAAAAGTTAGATCTAATAAAACTAGAGCCACAGGGCGCCCTGAATCAGCAGTTAGGAGGAGATCATTAAAAACTCTCAATAAGGCTGTCTCGGTACTATGACGGGGTTTGAATCCAGATTGAAATTTGTCACTGACACCACATGCCTCTAAGAAGGACTGAAGTTGCTGGAGAACTATTTTTTCTAAAATTTTAGACATGAGAGTAAATTTAGAGATTGGCCTCTAATTTGAAAGGGTGTTGGGGTCAGCGTTGCTTTTCTTGATTACAGGTTGCACGACTGCGTGTTTGAAGGCAGTTGGAACATTAGAAGTAAGACTGGAACCTGATCAGATATCACTGGACTTCTCCACTACTATGAAATAAAACATGTTAAGTAAAAAGTGAATTCTAACAGTTTGAAAGTCATAGGGTTATTTTGATAATGCATTTTATTGGCTTATTCTAGAACTTTACCAACTCATTGAAGGTCTTTTAACAGATAACACCAGCTAGTTTGTGAAGAAGAACACTATCTCTACTTAAAATGCTTGATATCATCCTTTAAAATTATTATTTGAAATGATAACAGCATCTTTTTTTAATTTTAAAATTGAAAGAAAATGATAATTTGCGCCATTTAGATGTTTCAAAGATAGATTGCTCTAATACTTTGACCACCTTTTTTCCCTCGTTCACTACACCGTGCAAACGGCACGCGCATCCCTGTGCTTAGCTCGCTTGCTACTAATGAAAACGTGATGACAACAGCAACATACATGAGTATTTATACTGCCGCTACCAATATTTAGCCACCATCTTCGATCCTCACTCTGAGACCTCGGTAGCTTTAAGGTCCGCCACAAAGTTTACGTGTAATAAAAAAAAAGTAAAAAAAACTCATTTACTGCCTTCTAAATATCATTTGTATTAAGTCTTTTGGCTCTTAGGCAACACACAAGGCTAAGTTGTTAAAGGGTTTTTCACTGTGGCTACATTTGGGCTTCTTGGTCAGAACATCAGTGACACTGCGCTGTGCTGGCCCATGTAAAATGACTCCAGTGGAAGCTCCTAAAGTGTGTGCGCTGGAGTGAGGAAAACAAAGAGGATCAGTCAAAAATGTTTGTTTTCTTCTTTTTTTTTTCAAAGCTTCTGCTCTTTGTATTTGTTTATTTTACAAGAAATCTACAGAAAAATTAAAGTTTTTGTTTATCCAATTTTATTTAATGCAACTGTTTTTGCTTGCAGCCCAACTTCAGGAATAAAGGCAATTTTGGCATCATTAATAGTAGATCAGTTTCCATGTAGGACTGCCATGGCACAGGATATCTAAGTATCTACACTTAAATGAATACACACAACAACAATTAAAAAACCTGAATACTGGTCAGTTTTTCAGTCAGTATACTAAGTGTCATTGTGATTATAAAAATAACTATACAGTTTGTATGTAGTCAATTTCCATGTCTTCAAAAAATCTATGCACATTATATGTCACTCATCCAAGTGATGTCTTCAGTCATATGTACATTATAGATGCATAAATAATAACATTTGTTTAAATCTATTGCGAAGTTGGCAAAAGGGTTTGTACAACCTTGTGACAGTATAAAGTGTGTGAAACATGGCACTTGATCTTTGCTTAGTCCATCTCCTAACAATTCATTGCAAGCATTCACAACAACAGGCTGGTCTGCTTCATTGTTGTTTTGTCCTCTCTGAGCAAATTTCAAGCATAGTGTTGGAGCTCACCGCTTCAGGATTACAGACAACTTGACATTAACCAAACAACTGCAAATAATCTTTTACTGACACTTTTCTTATGGCACAACACCGGTCTGCGCTATGAGCTGAACCATTTTATAATGGTGGTGGGTGAAAAGACTGAATATATGCAATATTTTCAGTTTTTTTTTAATTTATATTAAATTTTAATTTTTGCTAGGCTTACAGTGTTAATGCTATTTTATTTTAATAAACAACACTGTCACATGCAAAACTAGGGTGGCACTAGGAGTAGCAAGAGAGCATTTTAGGGTGGCACATGCCACCCCATGCCACCCCTGTAGATCTCTTGTTAATGTGTTGGTGAAGGAGTTTTTCGCAGAGAAAAAAAGGTACCTTTGGAAAAGCTGTTTAAAAATTACAGGATGCGTGGTTCAGCCCTTGCAGAACTCATAGGCCAGCAACTGGATTTCTGGAGGAGTGTCTGCGCAATGTTAGGAAAAGGCTTCATTCTATCAGGAAGAAGAATTCAGCACCAAAGGAACCCCAAGAAAATGTTCATCTTGCCTGGTACTAGGAGACAGACTTGTTTCTGCTTTTTGAAGAAATCTAAGGTCTGTTGATGGCTGCTTCAAAGCATTTTTTGTTTTTGATGCAAGTTACCCAAAGTCATGCATCCAGGTTCAAGAATCCCTTCACACTGTCATCTATCCCAGGAATAGATGAATAGATGAATCCCAGGATGCATGATCAAATTAATGAGGGCTCATTCATTTGATCATTGATTATGATCAAATGAATGAGGACTCATTTAGCCCTCATTCATTTGATGGAAGCGTAAAATGGAAGCGGAGATTCCCTCTTGCCACTTTTCCAAAGTGTTGATGAATGTTAAGTACTGATAAAAACATCAATTCGTCAGTTTTTTAAAGTTACATTTTTTTTATATGTAATTTGCTCTTTACATCGCATGTCTTCATGTGTATTAACATGTACATGTGATGTAACCAAAGACTGATTTGAAGTAATGGATATAATTAAATGAATTATATACTTTTTTGTTACTTGCATTTTACTTTCATTGATATATTTTTATGAATTTTGCTGTCTATGTTCTATGTATCATATGGCAATAAAACAATCTTTTGAGAAAATCTGTTTTGAATCTAGTTTTTATATGCTGAATTTTATGGTAAGTAAAAATCTTAACCCAAATGCTAATGGTAATATAACCCTTGTGATCGGTTCTGAATTTCACCCAATTTTGGGTGACCTCAACTTTAAACATTGGTCAATTTAACCCAAGTTTTGGATAGTTATCCTAACCCAGTGTGCTGGGTCAAACCAGTAACCCAACCCTGTTAAGTTGAAACAACCCAGCGTTGGCTTGGTCCATATTTAACCCAGCGTTCAAATTGGGTCATTTTTAACACAGCATTTTTTAGGGCTGTCAGCTGAAAATGGTGACCTACTACACACAGAAATCCAATAGCTCAGCAGTGGACAAATTTTGCTTTGTTTTTTGTCACCTTTGGGTAAAATCAGGGAGTTCATGCAATCTAAAGGCAAAGACACATGGCTGCTGGAGGACACTGAGTGGACACTTGACCTTGCATTTTTAACAGACATTACTGGAAAAATGAACCATTTAAACTGTGAGCTGCAAGGCAAAGGTAAGACTGTTGCTGACATGATAAGTGTTTTAAATGGATTTAAAGCCCAGAAGAACATTTTCTCTGTGCATTTACAGAGAAAAAAAGTGCTGCACTTTTAACAGCATGCAATACCAGAGTTCCCACTAACAGACAAAGAAAGCAATACCAGATTTTCTCAGTGGCAACATGGCCTTGTCATGAAAAAGTTAAATTTAATTATTGAAAAAAAGAATGTGTTCGTTAAATGCAACATTTGATTTTTTTTTTTTTAAATGGTGACAAGTAAAATCTAAAAGTTGACTTTTGTATGATACATACTTGATAATCTGTGCAAACATGGTGCAATGTAGTGCATGATTTGTTAAAAAATTGTTAGTGGCAAGTGAAAATATTGTAGAAGTGATCATTTGAAAATATAAATACGTGCAGAGATTTATAGAAATAAACTGTTGCATATTGATATTTATCTGTTCACTACCTTGTTAAAACATTGTTTATAATTATTGTGAGAAATCACCAGTGTTGGGTAAGTTACTTTAAATTAGTAACTTAGTTACATTACTAGTTACTTCTATCAAAAGTAACTCAGTTACTTCAAGTTACTCGTTACTTTCAAAGTAACTAGTTACTAGGGAAAGTAACTTTGGTTTTACTCAGAATTCTCTTGTTAATGTGTTGCTTCCGTAACTGGATACCCAGCAAGATTGCCAGTCTTCTAGCTTGCTTACTTGCCACAAGTGCACTGTGCCACCTACCAATAGAAAGGAAAAGATAATGTGCATATTTCCACGAGAGAAATCCCACGCCTGGACCGTCGTTGACCGCCGCCATGATTCTAGCCTGCTTTTTACATCCAACACAAAAACTGCAGTCGTGGTGCTTTCGATTGTACTCAGAACTCGGAAATTCTGCCTTCTGAATAGGAAGATGTAGGTAACACCAGACTGCAGATGAGCTGCATACAAGGCTGGACTGGGATAAAAAATCGTCCCGGGCATTTTGACTAGAGACCGGCCCGCCATTATAGGAAAAATCATAAAGCCTTTGAATGAAAACAAACACTGTTGTGACAGTGATGTACACTGTCTTGATGGTATATATGTATCAATCTATCAATCGTTTGTCGTAAGACTCAGATAATTATTTTTTAAAAGCTAGACATTTTAAATGAGAATAAGAAAGAAAAGTATTTCTTTGTGCCCCCCTTTCCCTGTTAATGCCCTACCTGGCCCCCTGGCAACATTTTGCTAGACCCGCCCCTGCACAGTTACCAGCTGTCAGCTACTTAGAAAAGGATGCTGGTGTTATTTGTCTCTCAGAAACAGCTCATAACTTCCCTTCAACTCGTTCATGTCACCTAAAAGGTAAACCTGTTTCTCCATCACCTGTTCAGCTCTGATGATTCAGTAAGGACATCTCCTAGTTTCATCTTCATGTTTCCCTCTCACCAGATAACCAAACCGACATCATGACCAGCAGCTTTCACAGCTGTGGCTCCAGCAAACATCAGCTGATACTAGAAATTAATATTAAATAAATTCTAACAACAGCTGACCAAGCTTAAACGTGCTGCTGTTGTTAAGGCGACATCCGCTGGTTTCCTCTTTCTGGCGCAAAGTGGGCCATAAACAAACAAGAGAGAAAAGCTGATCAGCTGATCATTGATCAGTTTCATGATTGAAGTAGAAACAGGAGAGGGAGGGGGAGAGAATGAGAGAAGAAGAGGCAGCTGTGCAGCTCCAGCTTTGTGTCTTTTTCATTGTAGCTGAAGTCCGGGACAAATCGTGTTTCTTTTCACCTCAGTACGAAACGCGAAATATTTTCTCTGAATACGAGACGATTCCGTTTTTTAGGGGACGGTTGGCAACTCTAATAATTAACCTTTTGAACAAAATAAAGTTCAACATCAGTAACATCATAGCACCCACCCAGCTGTATAGAAACTCCGTCATGCTAGCTAGTACGCAGTACAAAAAAGTCAGCATAACGAAAATAAACTCCACCTAAACTTGGTTTATATCTGACCCAGATAGACTGCAGGTCATAACTTCTTACCTGAAATTCAGTACACCTGACACTCGGACCGGCGGCCACTTCGGGTCTCTCCTCTTGCCTCCCCTTTCCCTCATCCACCTGCTGGCCTCCACCACTTGCTAATGTTATTGAATCTGTGGAAGCTCCGCGATAGCCACCACACGAAGTAACGAATAACGAGCCTATCTAAATCCCAGTAACGAGTAACGCGTTCCTGGTTTTGGCATAATAACTAGTTACCGTGCTCGTTACCACAATAATAACGTATTTACTGTAACGCGTTACTTAATAACGCGTTAGTCCCAACACTGGAAATCACTAACACAATCAGTTTCTCTATATACATGAATATAATTAATTATTAATGATAACAAATAGTTAAAAGTAAATTGAGCAAATTTGTTATTTCAGAAGTGTGTATCAAACTGGTTGCCCTTGAAGTAGCTCTCCCCTGCGCTAACTATACAAGACAACACATATATAGACTCAAAACGCTAAATGTCACAAATCTATGTATTGACATGTAAATACGTTAGCCACCCCTCTTTAAACGTCTTCCAACGACTATTTTCGCGTTGGCTCGAAATAGAATATCGCCCTCTGCTGGTATCGCAGCTTACTGCAACTTAATCAAGAATTTTCTTTTTTTTTTTCCATAAAAACGGCCTTAAGAGAGACAAAGGGTGACGTCCACACGGTGGAGCAGCGTGTCTACTGGGGGGTGCTGGGATGAGGTTGAAAATGTATTACCCTGGGTCCCTGCATTTCTGAATATGGCCTTGTTGTTAACTACAATTAACAAGTTGAATAATATTATGGGACTATATATATATATATATATATATATATATATATATATATATATATATATATATTATTATTATTATTATTATTATTATTATTATTATTATTAAGAAAAATATGTATTTAAAAATTCTATTCCTCAGTTTTTTAAAATACTTTATTACTGCTACATCGAGTTCATGTGATTCCTCCCCAGCCAAAAAAAGAAGAAGAAAAAAATAAAGAAAAAGGAAAAACGTAAGAAAGAGACTCACAAATCACAGCAGGTAAAGGGGGGTTATGTCGTTCCATTTTAACCCCTCGAACTCCCAAACTCGTTCAAAGTTCAGGAGGCGTAAACGGAAACGATCCAACGGCTGGAGTCCATTGAAAGGTGATGTATGAATCCAGCAGGAGATCTGACATATTCTTCTTTTTTTAAAAACAAAAATGATTGCATATATTTTGTGCACCGCGTTGGCAGTCTTGCCCTTACTGATTTACTTCCGGAATCCTTATTTTTTGAAAGATTTAAGATACACATTTCTTTCCATTTATGTCGGTATACGCATGAGTAGAATCAAGAAAAAGTTTTACAGTATTTTAGATCGTTTTCTGGACAAAGTGGCGGAGCATCCGCATAAGAAGTTCATCGTTTACGAGGAAAGCTCCTACACGTACAGCCAAGCCGACAGAGAAAGCAACAAAGTGGCCAGGGCTCTGTTAACGCATGCCCACCTCAAGGAGGGGGACACGGTAGCCCTCTTCTTGGGCAACGAGCCGTGGTTTGTATGGATCTGGCTCGCACTGTCCAAGCTGGGATGCACAGCGTCCTTCCTCAACGTCAACATAAGATCCAAATCCCTGCTGCACTGTTTCTCCTGCTGTGAAGCCAAAGTCCTGATCGCTGGCGCTGGTAAGCTGCGTAAATACTGCAGTAAGCTGTTGGCGTTTGTTTTAATGAAATTAACTTTAACCTCCTAGGACCTGCCGTCCACATATGTGGACATCACATTTTGGGTTATTTAGACCAAAATACTCAATTTTGCCCTACATGGGCCTGATATCCACTTACGAGGACATTGTACTGCTACTGTTCTATCAAAATTTTAAACGAATATCCTCTTATTTTTCTTAAAAACAAAAATAAGGTAAAAAAAATAATCTGGTAATTCTTTGTTTTTACGTTCATTGGGCCCAAATATCAAAGAGAAATTAAAAATGCATGTCGTGGAAGAGTTCGGGTCTTAGGAGGTTAAACGTGCTGCATATCTTTCTTTTTTTAATATCACGTGATCATATTGTCTAATTAATTTAAAAGTATTTGTTTGTATCTCTGACTATTTTTTTTATGTGGGAGGGTTGGACTGCGCTAAAGTTGCATGGGTATATCTTGTTAATTTCACCATTAAAACTTATGATAGTCTGTTTATTAAACACACATTTACGTATATAACCCGGTAATGACTGATCAGCACCTCTTTTCTTTTTACCTCCCTTTCTCTCAGACCTTCAAGGAGCAATAGAGGAGGTGCTGCCCACTTTGAAGCAGCAGGGTATCCGTGTGTTTATCCTCCGTGAGCACTGTCATGTGGACGGCATCGAAAGCCTCTCTGACAAAATTCAGATGGAGTCAGACGAGCCCCTGTCCCCTCAGCTCAGGGCCAGCATTAACATCAAGAGTCCTGCGGTGTACATCTACACATCAGGAACCACAGGTAACCTCGAGGGCTTATCTGGCCTTGACTTCTAATCTATGTTCATATAATTATCATGCAGAGGTTGAGTAAAAGGATGACAATAAAACTGTACTACATCTGCTCTTATAGGACTTCCAAAAGCAGCTGTGATTAACCACGAGAGGGTTTGGATGCCAGCTTTTGCCCTGACCTTTGCTGGTGTGTGCTCAGACGATATTGTCTACATATATCTGCCTCTGTACCACACTGCTGGCTTTCTTATGGGACTTTGTGGAGCTATAGAAAGAGGTAATACATAAAACATTACCTAAATATAAAACCACAAATCAAGATTTCACCTGAATGTATTGCAGGTTAAACCAACATATACATGACCTCAAACTACACCCGCTTCCATTGTTTGTACTTTGAAGTCCTAAAGTTCACCTTGCAGAGTTTACAACACTGAACTCTTAGCATGAAGCGGCATATTTGCTGAACTCTGTATCTTTCCATTTTTAGGCACCACTGTTGTTTTGAGAAGCAAGTTCTCTGCCTCCAACTTTTGGAATGACTGTAGAAAGTACAATGTGACTGTCATCCAGTACATAGGCGAGGTTATGCGCTACCTCTGCAACACACCGAAGGTGAACACAAGTTTAAGGTCATAATTTACTAATGACAATCTTGGGATATGCATTAGAAGCTCAAACTGTTTTAATGACTTCTACCAACCTGCTTCAGTCAGGAGCAATGTTTCTTATGGTAATTGTTTATGTTCTCACCTCTCCTTTGGCCTTCTTTTAGAGAGACAATGACAAGGATCATAAGGTCCGACTGGCCGTAGGGAACGGAATAAGGGAAGACACCTGGGTTGAGTTCCTGGAACGATTTGGGAACATTTGTATCCGTGAATGCTACGGAGCAACTGAAGGGAATGTTGGCTTTATCAACTATGGTGGGAAAATTGGAGCTATGGGCAGAGAACATTTTCTCTACAAAGTAAGATGTAGATTGGGAGATATAGCCATGTGAAAAAGAAAGCACACCCTCTTTCAATTCTAAAGATAATTAGTCCACTCTTTTTTACAACGTCATTCTAGGCTGTTGAGGTTTGGGAGCATTCATTTATGCATTGATCTATTAGGGTCCAACCACAGCATTTCAGTGAGGTTCAGGTCTGGATTTTGACTTGGCCATTCCAACTTTTTTTTTCTGTAGTTGCTCTAAACATTAAGTCTGAGCTTGAGGTGATTTTACTTAAACGTCCACTCCTGGGAAGACTGAAAACTGTTTTGATTTTTTTTTGCCACTTGTGAATAATCTTCTTACTGCAGAATGATGGATTTCAGATTTTTGGGAAGTTGTCTTGTAACCCTTCCCAGACTGATGTGCAACCAAAATTGCTTCTATAAGATCACTGCTGATGTCTTTCCTCCTTGGCATCCTGTTAACACAACACTTAAATGCTCCAGTCCAGCAAACTGCTGAAATGTCTGCTTGTCTGGTAATTCCTTCTTCCACACACTGCTTCTGCATTTTAGCTGAATCTTTGTTAAAAAGATAATGACAATGTAACATGTTGTGCGTTGTTACTCGTCTGACGTTGTATTTACTTGATTGTAAAACCAATTCCAAACCAGATTAATATCTTTTATTTTGTCTTGATGCATAAAATCTTTGAAGTGAAGAATGGGTGAATTTTCTTTTTCACACGACTGTAGTGGGTTTCCTTTTTTCTTGTTTTTTTCAAACGTTTGCTGGTGTATACAGCCTATATAGTATATTAAAATGATATGACTAACTCCTTTTTCTCTTCAATGTTCTTATCCGTAAACTGTTTCAGATGGCATGCAAATATGCCCTCATAAGGTTTGACACAGAAAAAGAAGAGCCAGTCAGAGACTCTAGAGGATTTTGTATTGAAGTCCCAAGAGGTGAGCCTGTCTCTTAAGGTGCCGTCTTGACTTTTAAGCTACTATTTAAACGTATACTGTTGCTTTTACTCACAGGAGAAACTGGTCTGCTTGTGGCAAAGATTGGGAAAAGAACACCCTTCAGTGGTTATGCCAAGGACAAGCAGCAGACAGACAAGAAGAAGCTAAGAGATGTGTTCGAGAAGGGCGACGTGTACTTTAACAGTGGCGACCTTCTAAAGATTGACGACGAGGGATTCATCTTCTTTCAAGACCGCATTGGAGACACTTTCAGGTCTGTGAAAAATATTAAATAAATTTGACAATCCGGGTGAAAGGTCAGGACAAGGAGTACCAGAGATTGTTTTTTGTCTTAAAGTAGACATGAAACACTTTATTCTGCTCTAAAAAAACTGACATAGATGTAACACTGTCTGTGAAGCTAGATTTAAAAAATAAGTGCTTAAAGTTAAAGTTTTAAAAACATGTTTCTTCTGTCAGTATGGAAAACCTCACCAGTTTGGTCGGTTGGTTGAATCTATAGAAAAAACAGTAAAACCCTCAATTTGGGATATATCATTTCAGAATTACAGACACTGTGGTATTATATCTGTTACAGGTGGAAAGGAGAAAATGTGGCAACCACAGAGGTGGCTGACCACCTGCTCACAGTTGACTTTGTTGAAGAGGCTAATGTCTATGGTGTGAAGGTGCCAGGTAATAATGACACTAAAAGCAAGTTTCAGATTAACCAAGATTATTGTGATGGATGTCTCATAAATATTATGAATGTTTTTTTTTTTCCAGAATTCTAAGAAAAAAACTTCAGAATTCTGAAGTTTTTTCTTGGAATTCTGAGATTAATGGTATATTTCTGACATTCTGAGGAAAAACTCTGAATTTTGGGATTAATGTCAGGATTCTTCTTTTTACTTTGACCTTCACTGAATAGGACATGAGGGAAGAATTGGAATGGCAGCACTGAAACTAAAAGAAAATATGGACTTTGATGGCAAAGCTCTATATCAGCATGTCAAAAACTACTTGCCCAGTTACGCGAGACCACGCTTCGTTCGCATACAGGTAAATAAAGTTCAAAGTATGATCACATTAAGATATATCTGCATATATTTTAACAATAATCCAGTAACCATTTCATTCTTCTCTGGCAGGATGCATTGGTAGTGACTAGCACCTTTAAGCAGATGAAGGTGAAGCTGGCAGAGGAAGGTTTTAACCCTGCTCTCATCGAGGATCCTCTGTTTTACCTGGAAGACAATAAGGGCTACATACCCATGACTCAGGAGATATTCAACTGCATTGCAGAAGGAAGACTCAGGCTTTAAACGAGTTCAGCGCTGATTTTTTTATTGTCAGTCTCAAAAAGATTAGTGTTGATTTATGACAAACAACCTTTACATTGTGGATATACAAACATACAATGGCATGCATTTCATTTTTTTATATTTCAACTAATGTTTTAGTCTGAAATACTTTCTTTTTTTAATGATTTTTATATGAGTAAATCCCATATCGCTGACACTGTTATTTGGAGATTATCAGTTTGTCAAGAGGTGACTGTGTTGGTTGACTGTGTGCTGAAGCAAACTGCTTATCAATCAATGGGTGAATTATTGTGTGGATTTGAGGTACACTTTGTGCTGGTTTTGGGCTCATCAGAGGAGTTTAGGAGCAGTGGAAGTTTCCAGTGGCGTAGGAGGGGGGGCTGTGTTTGTTACAGCAGAGGAAGACATACAGTTCACTCTTCTGCAGGTGGAGGGTAAGTGCTTTTGAGCTGCTGGAGAAACCTTCAGAGGGCAGCAGAGCTGGTCCCGACCACACTGCACCCACTGGTTATAAAAGCTGGGAATGTATGAAAGTATTGTTGCAAAATATGAGAAGTTGTAGAATAAAAAGGAACAATTTGTAGAAAAAATGTGAACGTGTACTTTGAAATCTCCACCTGTAAATATTTTTCTCTACACACTGTACACGTGTTTTAAATGTAGTTACAGAAAAAAAATATTCACAAATGTGTTGACTGATACTTTTGCAACACTGTTTGCGAGGAATGTGTTGCAAAACTCGTACTTGTAACTGAAAGGTGGTCAGGGTTATAGGGGGTTGGGGGCGGAGGGACTGGGAGTGGAGGTCAGCCAATGAGAAGGCAGGAGACAAAGAGGCCTCATTCCCTGCTCTGCCACGCTGGATTTACAACCACATAAGTGAGGAAATCAACATACACAGAAATCCCTTATTCCTTATTAGCAGTGGCAGCAAAAACTGGAGTAAAGACAATTTTAGCTCATTGTAACGGTGCTAACTAAGTAGTTTAAATAAATACCAGCTGATCAGTGTTCTGCCCTGCCATTAGCGTTTCTGCAGATTTTTGACAGACATTCAGACCACGTTCCAGAAGTGTCTTTAGAATGTCACCATCATCACCTTTCTCAGGTCCATTTGGGATTTAAAGGAAACTTAACTCACTATAAAAATAACAAAAACTTTGCACTGAGTCATTATGTGAAGTATATGAGTAAAATCAGAACATCTTTCTTCTTTAACTCATAATAAGAATTGAAATGAAGAGAAAAAAATATATATATATATGTATCATTCACAACTCTTCAATTTATGTTTTATTACAACTCATATCTTCTTAATCCTTTGACATCTGGATGTGTGCTTTAGGTCAGTGGCTCTCAAACTAGTGCCATGTAAATACATGTGCATCATCAAGGGTTGAGCTATTTAGCACAATGGACAAATGGACAAATATTTAACTTGGTCCACTTCATCAAGAAATGGAAAAGCCAAATCGGCTAAAATTAGAACGCATGTATGCATGACAGTTACCTGGAGTTTGGGTTTATCGAGAATGATGATGGGAAATCAATGTGCTGTGTGTCTTCAAGTGCTAGCAAATGAAGTAATGAAGCCAGCAAAGCTAAAGTTGCATCTCATTACAAAACACCCAGAGTTTTATCAGCATGAAGTTTACAAGGGGCTCCTTGGAAAAATTTTACCCAGTGTAAGATTCCCTGGTCCCAAAAAACTTGAGAACCCCTCCTTTAAGTTATTGAGTCATCTCTCAGACCATGAAAAACAAAACTGTAATGTCTTCAGCAAAAGTTAAGAGAATATCTTTAAATAGTCATTCAAATAACAATGTAGAAGCTGGCAAAAAAACCAACATTGTGTATAAATATATAGCTGTATATGAAATGTGTCTGTGAGTACTTCAAAGTAGTCCAAATACTCAGTGGTCCAAAAGTACACTTAGCAGATGCTGCTTGTCTTCTCAGTGGCACCAGCAGGACCCGGTAGTAAAAGTTTCCTCACTAACAGTAGGATGAATTATAATGACTTAAAGGCTACCACCTGCAAAAAATGTAATTGCAAGAGCAACACACACAATGATACCACATGTAGACATAAATACAAATAAGATGGCTTGAGGAAGGTTGCAGATGAGAGCGGCAACGGATCCAAAGCAGAAGCGTCGGATTATGCCTTCAGGATCAAGGGTGCAGACATCGAAGTCCAGCAGCAGCAGTCAGCATACAGCATTAAGGCAAAAGGCCTGGTGGTGGGCACCTGGGCTACCTCACACATCATTAACAACATGGCCAAGTTCAAGAGCTTCGTCGACGCGTTCAAACCAGAGACACACTGGAGCTGGGAGATGGTACCCAGTGCAGAGGAATCACCCAACAGAGAGGGGACGCAGAGATGTTACTGATTGACGATACAGGCCAGTGATGCAAAGCAACACTGAAAGATGCGCTTTTTATTCCATCATAACCCCAAGACATTTTCTCAGTAAAGTCAGCTACTACATCAGGAGCAACAGTCACCTTTAAACAAGGGCAGGACATGTTGACCCACAAGGACGAAACATTCAAACATTCAGTTGTATGGCAAATTATACTATTTGCAAACTGAAGTTGAGGGTAATGATAAATGTAATGCTTGTCATGACATACAGGCATGGCATAAGATATTAGGTCATTGCAACTATGAAGACATACTAAGATTTCAGAGTGTTAACGGTATGCAAATTACATGAAAAACTGATAGACCTGACCAGGAAACCGAAGTGTGTATCCAGGGAAATCACAAACCCGGAACAGAAATCCCAATACAAGAGCAAAGGCTCCTTCGCAGATGGTACACACAGATTTAGCAGGTCTGATGGCTGCTAAATCTATTGATGGGTACAAATATGTGCAGTCATTCACTGATGATTATTCAAACTCAGTGTTTGTGTATTTCCTGAAGACAAAAACTGATACACTGCAAACAACAGAGAAATTTCTAGCAGATGTTGCCCCATATGGCAATGTAATATGCATCAGATTGGACAATGGCACAGAGTTCACATGCAGAGATTTCCAAACCCTGCTAAGGAAAAATGGCATTAAGCATGAGACATCAGCGCCGTACTTACCCCATCAAAACGGTACAGCCGCGAGGGGGTAGTGTACTCTTTTTGAAATGGGAAAGTGTACGCTAATTGAGAGTCAGCTACCAAAATGCCTGTAGAACTATCCCATCCAAAATTTAGCTGTAACACAGAACAGATGAACAGATGCTACTAGGGAGAGAAGAAAACCTAGTCATCTAAACTACTTTGTAGCTGACAACAGTGGTAGCAATGAGATCCACACACTACCACAGACTACTTCTATAGGGCAGTGTGCGCTGTCCCACACACATTTAGAATCATCTAACTCAAAGAACTGGATCAAAACTATGGATGAAGAAATCCAATGATTAAGGGAAAATGACACTTTCACCCTAACCACTTTACCAAAGAGGAAGAAAACAGTGGGTTTATTCCGTTAAGAGTGACATTGAAGGAAATGACAAATACAAAGCGAGATTCATAGCCAAGGGCTACAGCCAGAAGATGGGGATAGATTATGGAGAGACATTCTCATCAGCAGCTAACTCAACAAGCATAAGAGTTCTGTTACAGAAAGCAGCGCAGGACTGTTGCTCCATCAAATGGATGTGAAGACAGCATATTTACACGCTCCCATCGATTATGAATCTACATTGATCAGCCAGAAGGTTATGAAGAGGGGTAAGGTTTAGTGTGTAGATTAGAAAAATCCTTGTATGAGTTAATCTGGTTGTAACTGGAAGAGGATTTTGCGTTATTTCCTAACTAAGAAGAGTTTCAAGTAAAACCCAGTGTTTATACGAAGGAGACAGAACATGGTTATGATCATCTGGGTGGACGACCTGATAATTGCAGCTGGCAATGAAAAAGTAATGAAGGTGTGATGTGAAAGAAATTTTTTCAACCTTGGGTAGACTTAAGCATTTTCTGGGTATTGATTTCACTCATTCTGATGGATGTGTAACAATGTCACAAGAAACATTTATCAACAAGATACTGATGAGGTTTAACATGCAGAACTGTAAACCCAGAGAAACTCCCTGTGATCAGAGGTTGTGCTACACAGAAGGTGCTACTAAGATGGAAGATGTGAGGATGTATAGAGAGGCTGTAGGCAGTCTTATATACCTCAAATCAGTTACCCATCCAGGACCTGAGTTTTGTGGTAAGCAAGTTATCACAACATTTCCATGAGCCAGCAGAGGAACTGTAGGTAACTGTGAAGCATACATTAAGATATCTCAGAGGGTCCAAGGATAAGAAGTTATGTTTTAGGAGAAACAACACTGAAATTTTAGGTATAGTAGCCTACAGTGATCGTGACTGGGCAGGTAACACCACTGACAGACACAGTACTACAGGTTACTGTGTAAGCCTATGTAAGAACAGTTCTCTAGTTTCATGAGAGACGAAGAAACAGCCCACTGTGACGCTCTCTACCAGTGAAGCAGAATATATGGCTCTGGCTTCTACGATGCAAGAATGTATATATTTAGAGCAGCTTTTGCAAGGTATAGATGACTACAAATACACACAAACAGTAGTGTACGAGGACAACCAGGGAGTGATTGCTTTAGTTAAAAACCCTGTGAATCGAGAGAGGTGCAAACATGTGGACATTAAATATCATTTTGTAAGGTCCAAGATGGAAGGAAAAATGCGTCTGTTATATTGCACTACTGAAGAAATGGTTGCACATGTTATGACCAAACCTGTTTCTAAGCTAAAACTTGGAAAGTTTGCAGACATTATGTTTGGTGCTTGAAAAGAAAAAAAGGAAAAGGGGAAAAGTGGAAGAGATCCACATCTGTATGGTAGTTTACTGTACCATTTTCTTTAATTCAATTCAATTCAATTTTATTTTATCACAACAACAGTCGCCTCAATATTGTAAGTAATATTGTATTGCCTTTATATTGTAAGGTAGACCCTACAATAATACATACAGAGAAAAACCCAACAATCAAATGACCCCCTATGAGCAAGCACTTTGGCGACAGTGGGAAGGAAAACTCCCTTTTAACAGGAAGAAACCTCCTGCAGAACCAGGCTCAGGGAGGGGCAGCCATCTGCTGTGACTAGTTGGGGTGAGAGAAGGAAGACAGAAGACATGCTGTGGAAGAGAGACAGAGATTAATAACAAGTACAATTCAATGCAGAGAGGTCTATTAGCACATAGTGAGTGAAAAAGGTGACTGAAAAGAAAAAACTCAATGGGGAGTCCCCCAGCAGCCTATGCCTATTGCAGCATAACTAAGGGAGGATTCAGGGTCACCTGGTCCAGCTCTAAATATATGCTTTAGCAAAAAGGAAAGTTTTAAGCCTAATCTTAAAAGTAGAGATAGTGTCTGTCTCTCTTCTTTAGACTCCAGCAACCTGAGTACAAGAGTGGGTTTTGAGATTTTCATTGTGTGTACTCAAGTTGTGAAATGCATTGGACTGCATTACTGTTATTGTTGTTTAACAGAGACGCAGTATTTTAGTTGTCACCACAAGGGGGCACAGTTTCGCAGTGAAGGCACGCCGCTGACTGTGTGAGCCACATGTGTCGAACTCCAGGCCTCGAGGGCCGGTGTCCTGCAGTGTTTCAGATGTGTCTTTGATCCAACACAGCTAACACAAATTGCTAAATGACCTCCTCAACATGTCTTCAAGTTCTCCCGAGGCCTGCTAATGAACTAATCATGTGATTCAGGTGTGTTGATCCAGGGTGAGATCTAAAACCTGCAGGACACCGGCCCTCGAGGCCTGGAGTTCGACACCCCTGGTGTGAGCGGTCAGCACAAACTAAAACGCAGCCGTGAAGAGAGGATGTAATGTGTGTTAGTGTGTAATAAAATTCCCAAAGAACTTCTGGATATTTTGCCTCCGTTGTCATTTTCCTTCGAGTTGTCTGTGAAGGTTCTCAGTCATCCAGGTCATCGTAGTCAAAGGAGTTTGCAAGGAAAGCGTCTGGACTTCTTTAAGTTGCTTGAAGACGTTTCACCTCTCATCCGAGAAGCTTCTTCAGTTCTAAGGTCAAATGGCCGAGAGTCCCAGATTTAAACCAAGTGGGAGTATCCCCCCAAAGAGGGACAAAGGACCTTCTAAGGTCAAATGGCCGAGAGTCCCAGATTTAAACCAAGTGGGAGTATCCCCCCAAAGAGGGACAAAGGACCTTCTAAGGTCAAATGGCCGAGAGTCCCAGATTTAAACCAAGTGGGAGTATCCCCCCAAAGAGGGACAAAGGACCACTTAAAGAAGTCCAGACGCTTTCCTTGCAAACTCCTTTGACTACGGTGACCTGGATGACTGAGAACCTTCACAGACATATTGCCGTACATTTTGGGAGGAACACCCTTCAACTGGTACGGGAGTATGAAAGGGAATCAAGGAAACTGGCGGATTATAGGAACCACCTTCGTTTCAACCTAAGATGCAGACAAAGCAGAGTTGTTCCTAAGAGCTTGCGCCTTGGATCCACTGTCAGGGGACACAGAGCAGACTTGATTCTACAGAGAGCACAAAATCACCTTTTAAGTGAAAGGATAAGACAGGTCCATTTCAATATAGATGCCCTCCAGATCAAGATCAGCCAGACTCTGCAGGAACTGGAAACCCTTCTACCCTCTCCAATCCTAGAAGAGGTTTACAAGTTTGTGGACAAGGCTCAGCGGGCCCAACACTCTAAAGGAAAAGAAAGACAATGCAGGAAATTTCACACCTTGCTTTCAAAAACCCACACTCCTCAGTCTGAACCCACACAACTCAGAGAAGAAAACACACCTGAAGACAGTCGGGAGAAATGGGTAAAGAACTTTTCAGATCGGAATCTCACTGAACCTGAAAAGAGGGTTTTAGCCAAAGGACTCAATTTCGCCATTTCTCCGCAACAGTTGCCCATAGTGGACCTCATCACAGCCACAGAAACCGCCATACGGATTAATAAATTATCACAGACAGAAGCAGAGCAAATCAGGATGAAAGTCTCAGCCACCCTCTCCAGTGCGAAAGTCCCTCCGTCTAACCTTACATTACAAGAAAAGAAGGCCGTCGCTTCCCTGAGCAAAGACCACAACATCACTATATTACCAGCGGATAAGGGAAGGTGCACTGTGGTCCTAAACACAACAGATTACCACACAAAGATCACTACTCTCCTCAGTGACAACAACACCTACGAAGCTTTAAAGCGAGACCCCACAAGCAGCTACAAAAAGAAAGTTATAGCTTGCCTTCAAGACCTTGAAAAGGACAAAATCATTGACCGCATTACATATCACCGCCTTTATCCAGGGGATGCCATACCCTGCATTTATGGACTTCCTAAAATCCACAAGGAAGGGGTCCCACTCAGACCCATAGTCAGTAGCATAAACTCAGCCACTTATAACATTGCGAAACACCTGGCTACCATCCTTGCACTTCTGGTGGGGAACACCCCACACCACATCAAGAACTCCACCGACTTCACCGACAAGGTCCAGAAACTTACCCTGGATCCAGATGAAACCATGGTGTCCTTTGATGTAGTCTCTCTCTTCACTTGCATACCCACCACGGAAGCAGTGGAGACTGTCAGAAAACGAATACAAGAAGACAGCTCCTTGGAAGACAGGACCAACTTCACACCCGATCAGATCTGCACACTGTTACACCTCTGCCTTACCACAACATACTTCAAATACAACGAAGGCTTCTACAGACAAAAACATGGCTGTGCCATGGGCTCCCCCGTGTCACCTATTGTAGCCAACCTTTACATGGAGGAAGTAGAAAGGAAGGCTCTTGGCTCTTTCAAAGGAAGAGCACCCAGCCACTGGTACAGATATGTAGATGACACCTGGGTCAAAATCAAGACACAAGAAGTGGAATCCTTCACTGCGCACATTAACGCCGTGGATAAAAACATCAAGTTCACCAGGGAAGACACAAAGGATAACTGTTTGCCTTTCCTGGACTGCGCTGTGCACATTGAAGAGAATGGCAACCTCAACATCGAAGTTTACCGGAAGCCCACACACACGGACCAGTTTTTTTGACTCCCATCACCCTCTGGAACACAAACTTGGAGTAATCAGGACCCTACACCACCGGGCAGAACATGTTCCCTCCAAGCCTGAGGGAAAAAAGAAGGAACACACACACGTAAAGGAAGCACTCAAAACATGCGGTTATCCTAACTGGGCGTTCATAAAGTCAGCAAAGAGGCACAAAAAAGAAGATCAGACACCAGCGAGGGAGGATAAGAAAGACAGACGCAACAACGTTGTCATCCCCTATGTAGCCGGTGTATCAGAGAAACTCAGGAGAGTTTTCTCCAAGCACGACATCCCAGTGTACTTCAGACCCAGCAAAACACTCAGACAGAAACTGGTTCACCCGAAAGACAAAACTCCAAAACACAGACTTAACAACATGGTGTATGCTGTACAGTGCAGCGAGGAATGCCCAGACCTCTACATTGGAGAGACCAAACAGCCACTTCACAAGCGCATGGCACAACATAGAAGAGCCACCTCCACAGGACAAGACTCAGCAGTCCATCTGCATCTTAAGGATAAAGGACACTCTTTCGAGGATGCCAATGTTCACATTTTGGACAGATGGTTTGAAAGAGGAGTGAAAGAAGCCATCTATGTCCACTGTGAGCGACCATCTTTGAACAGAGGCGGTGGTTTACGACACCAACTGTCTGCCATCTATAATCCAGTTTTGAGTTCCCTCCCCAGACGCCTTAATGCCCACTCACATCTTGGGCCATCTGACCTCAGGAATTCACATGACAAGGTGGGGCCAGGTTTCACAATGAGCTCACCCGAAACCCTGGCTGATTAGGTCCCACACCCGCTTTCACACCTTGGCTCATGTGATTAGAGGATCACCAGGGGGTCCTTTGTCCCTCTTTGGGGGGATACTCCCACTTGGTTTAAATCTGGGACTCTCGGCCATTTGACCTTAGAACTGAAGAAGCTTCTCGGATGAGAGGTGAAACGTCTTCAAGCAACTTAAAGAAGTCCAGACGCTTTCCTTGCAAACTCCTTTTCCTTCGAGTTGATCGCTGTTGATGCTGAGCTGCTCAACATCAACGATATCCTAATACTTTAAGGTAATTGTTGTGCATATTGCATAGAACTGAATGTAACTGTATATTATACATTAGATGTCAGAGAGCTTAGGTGTATGGCTTGTGTCAAAAATTTGATTGATGGCCCTAGCCTTGACCTTTTGACCTTACCGGAAGTACTCCGGAAGTGTCTAATTGAATCCAGATGTGTGTAATATGATCCATAAGCGCGACGAATTGCACCTGGTGAGGGGAGGGGGTACTCCGGAAGTGTCTAATCGATTCCATATGTGTGACTAATCGCATCCGGCGGGAAAAAAAGGAGGGGTGGTTCCTGGGGGGATGGTTCAGGGATAATTCTGATCAGAGAGGGAGGGGTATGGTTCCTGGGGGGAGGAAAAGTTCAGGGGTATGGAAAGTTCAGGGGGGTGACACAGCAGATTTCTGATGAGTCAGTGCTGTATAGAGAGACAGAGCAGCAGTTAGTTTGTCACAGACAAGAGTTGAACTCATAGTTTGAATTCTGTTCAAATGTTTCAGTATTATGACAAAGATCTTGATAAACATTTTCTCGGTAAAGAGCTATTTCTTTTTACAATAGAGGGTTTACTTTGCTTTCTCACGTTAATCTTATTACAGACGCAATAAAATAAAAACCTTTAAGATTATCCTACTAGTAACGGATTGCATTTATATAGCGCTTGGTGGAGGCAAGCTATATCCTTGTATGTGTTAAAAAAAATAATATCCCTTAGTGAAAAGAGCACCGCACACATATTCAGAACTTGGTCCTACTTAAACAATTAAAACACCCTGATGAGGTATTTTGGTTTTGTGCAGCCACTCCTTCTCAGACCAAAGTAAAGAGTTTTTCTTCATTTTTGGAGCTACTTTTACAACAGGTTTTCTCATTAGCAGAAAAATCTGGATAGACAGAAAAACAGAAACCCTAAAAGAAAACGGCCTTGTTTTTGTTTTTTTTGCACACATCGCGGGTCAAGAAGGAGTCAACAAACCGATCTAATCATTATTAGTGTTTCTTAATGCTTGTAACCTAGCAAATAATTTCATACAGACCTCAACTCCTTGTTCGTGTAAAATAACCCTGAGTAAAAAAAAGCACCGCACACATATTCAGAACTCTATCCTAAATAATTTTATTAAATCACCCTGATGAGGTATTTTGGTTTTGTGCAGCCTGTCCTTATCAGACCAAAAGTAAAGAGTTTTTCTTCATTTTTGGAGCTACTTTTACAGCAGGTTTTCTCATTAGCAGAAATGCTCAATAGACAGAAAAACAGAAACCCTAAAAGAAAACGGCCTTGTTTTACGCACATCAAGAAGGAGTCAGATGATCGTCAATAAGATCGATTCATCCCGGTCAATTACCTCTGAGAGCTCAGGATGCTTCAACTTCCTCCGTCGGGTGCCATAAACGTATGAGAAAAAACCCACAGAAATTATTATTTTTTAAGATAGAGAGAGAGAGAGAGAATCGGTCAAACTTTTCTACAACACGTTATACCACTCCGGGTCAGGAGGGGCGATATAGCATGAACCGGTCAGATGACTACGCCGGATGGAAGCATAACCGGAAGCGTCCCAGGAACTTTCCCTTTGACCTTCATCCTGCTCCATGATCAACCGTTAAATGTTTCCTCAATATTGCTGTAATGTAACAACAAAGTTCGTTTTTTAAGATCAGACAGGGGTACAGTCCCAAAACATTCCTTACACATTCCTGCAGTCACCAAATTAGCATCTGTGGCACAAATAAGCTTCAGGGACTGACTTGTTTTTTAGAACCGACGTTTGACACTTGGATGTTGGCTTAATTTTTACCCAAAGAGAAATTTGACCCTCGGAAACTAATTAAAAAAACACGATACTGTTTAGTTGTGGTGAACACTTAGCTCAACTTTGATGGGTTTTTTTCTCAGCTATTTAATCTGAAAAAAAGTAAACATGCTACAAGGACAGTTTGGACACAATGCACATTGCAGAGTACATGAATGGGAAGTAGGAATTCCTCTTCTCTACACTTACACTCCTCCCTAACAAATGCCAAGTCATCATCTCCATATTGTGTGTCCCACTTTTTGAATTTCATTGGAGTGTACTCAAGTGCACAAGATGTAAAACAATGTATTCGTTTTTTAAGCCATTCACTGAGTCCCCGTCAAGATGCCATTCATTTAAGAGACTAATAATTGTTTGAATTTAAATTGTGCTAACTTCAACGCAGCCCGGAGTAACATTACAAATAAAACATTTTAGAACTCATTTTTGTTGGACGCAAGAACAACTCGAGCATATTTTTCAGGAGCTGAACTAGGGCTTACAAGTTTGCCGTGCCCATGGGGACCAGTGCGAGGTTGTTCGGCAGATCCGGGCGTGGAGGGTCCAGACACTCCCACAGCGCAGACTCTGCTATCCGCACAGAGCGTTTCTGGTGTGGCTTATGCAAAAGAGACAATACAGCGTGTTTCTCTGCACCCGGTAAGCATGTCTGTTGTAGCCTGCCCTTTATAAATATCTCTTTGATTATTCAAACAGTGTTTAAAATGTGACTCGTTTGTTATCCAAAAACATTTGATCTATGTTACTGATTTAAAATATACATATATATATATTTCAAGCTTTTAGCTCAAACAGACTCTTGAGCATATTCATATAGCAAATCCACATAACCAGTGTGCAGCCTAATGTACATCTTTTAAGTGTATGTTAATCAGTACATGAAGCGTACCTCTGAAAAGAGTCCATCATTTGTGAATTTACTGATTTGTTTTTTTAACTGCAGTTTTCACAAACTGCGGATGATGAAATCCTCTTTATTTTAGAAAATGTCTTTAAACTATCGCTGTTCCATAGTAAAGAAGTTCCCTACTTCTTTACTATGTGAATAAACTATTTGAACAAGAAAGGGTTTAAATACACATCTTAATTGAAGCAAAGGCGAAAAATTTGGAATGAAATTTATGTGACTGTTCCTCTAAAATCCGGCAGAGAGTGAAAATCCAAGAACTGCTGCAATCATCTGCATTAATGATCTTTCTGTTTCTCTCTTTCTGCGTGTGTGTGTGAGAACGGGCTCGTGTGTGCGTGTGTGCGTGTGTGTGTGTATGTGTGTGTGTGTGTGTGTGTGTGTGTGTGTGTGTGTGTGTGTGTGTGTGCGCTCACAGAGGGGAGGTCACGACAGGAGTTCCGTGATATGACACGTATGAACCACAAAGTCAGTTTGGACTGAGGAGCAGTTGGTAAACACAGAAGTACATTCAGTGTTGACAAAATTACTTTTTTATCCAATGCATGCACAAGAATCCAAATCTTTGTATCACAATGATTTCATTAAAGCCTTATTATTTTATGGGGGAAATATCACAAATTACCGTAGATCATTAATAGGGAACGAAAAAAGGAGGATCACATCGGCAATGTTGCTGGGAGACAGAAGTCTTGACACGTGCTTATAACTTAAAAAAACAAAAAACTCAGTTACAGCTGGTAAGATTTATGGTATAAACCAGAATTTCACCGTCTGCATCTTTACAGGGTTTTTTTTCTGCTTTTGTTCACTCCTAGTGTGATTAAAAAACAACAACCCACAGACATCCACAAACACAGAACCCAATAACTATTAGCCGCTTTTCCCCCTAAACCCTCAGTTGACTGAGAGAAATGCAATCCATCATCGTGAACACTGAAGGAGATGTGCTCCATAGTCAAACTTATATTTCCCTAACTTACATCCTCTGTTTCAATCCGGCTTCCCTTTATGGTTTGATGGAAAATTGGTTAAACCATTGCTCAACTTATGTCTGAATGATGTCAGATAATTCTGATGAAAGGGGAAACTGACCCCGCAAGCACTTTGCAGCTGAGTCGAGGGCTAGTGGAAATAAGGCCATGAGGTGTCCACCTTTTTACCGGCTTGAGGAGCTGGTTCCTAATGCTGTCTGGTCCAGATATTTGGGATGGTTCAAATGCCGAGTCTCCAAATGCAAACAAAAGGATATTTTCCACATTATTTCTTACATGTGTATAAATGGGATCGGATGATGTCCGATAAAAGTTATAAACAATAAATGTAAATCTGTTTTTTAACTTTGCAGACTCATTTACCCACTCCAGTGAAAGTGATAAAAAAAGGATCATGGCTTTAAAGAGATTATGAACAAAATGCAATACATTTTGTTTTTTTGCTACATTAACAACTTCTACCTTTTCAAACTCTGATTTCCTGCAGGACCCACACGGACATCAGTTCAGACTGGAATCCAGTTCAGATGACACACGCAACATCTTCAACCTTGCACGGAGGCCTTTCAGTAAATATAAGAAGATGGTTAAGGCGAGAGGTTACTATTCTGTCTTTTACATCGCCACAAAGGGAGGACTAAATGCCGAAAAAGAGAGAAGTTTTTAAAAAATGATGCTTTAAAACAGTTCAAGTATCTTTGTGTTTACGGGGAGAAGGGAATAACTGCGGCCGAGGCTCTGAAAAGAGATGGTCGCTTCACCGATGACCTGGGCTACTTTGAGCTGGTTAACATCAACGACGAACGTAAGACTGAGTGCACAGACATAATTGATCATCTGGACAATAAGAAATTCCAGATATGTTTTCCACAGGGAGCAGATACGGAAATAAAAGATGTAGCCATCCCAGGGCAGCAGAATCCTCCACACGCTTCAAATAATGCAATGCGCAGCAGTGGAATGACATCAGTCTTAGATGTAGCACAGCAGAACGGATTGAGTCTAAAAACAGCAATCAAAGAAACAGGCAGCAGTATTGACCGTAAAGAGGTTTACGATCTACTTTGTCAGCAGTTTCCGCATCTGAAACGATGGATGGAGAGTAGATTCCCCAAACATTCTTTTCAGGAAGCACTGAAATACAGGAAGGAGAACTTTGGAAAGAGCCGACAGTCTTTTACTGAAATTCGCAGTGTTATGTTGCTGCTCGAACTGAGCGAGTCAGTTTGTCTCATAACTGGTTCCTTCATAAAGCAAGGCACAGGCTTTGTGCTATTTGACAACTTTGTCTTGACCAACACCCACTTATTCGACTACTGGGTTAAATCAAACTCACCTAACTGGCGTGAATTTGTAAACGTTACCGTGGTCTTTAACTTTGAGGACCAAGAATCAGACAGGAACAACCTTAGCGCTAAGGTGTTAATCGGCAACGATAAGTTAGATTATGTCATACTTAAGCTAGAAACAGAGAAAGTGCCGCCAGGGCTCCTTAAGAGATTTGGACTGGACCGGTGCCTTCAGACGGCGAGGCCTGTGTCGTCGGACACCCAGGAGGAGGAGTGAAAAAAATGAGTCCTACGTGCGTCATCGAGAAAGAGAGACGAGAGCATGCTGAGAATAATGAAAATTTAGAAGACTGCGAGGAATTTTGCAGTCTTTGTGAAATCAATCAGCAGATCAAAAACGACCCCATTGAAAATATCTACGTCACCTACAACACTCTCATGTACCACGGCTCTTCAGGCTCCCCGGTTTTCGATGCCGACGGACGAGTGTTTGGTCTGCACAGTGGCGGGTTTTTCTACGGGTTTCTGAATCTTAGCGAGAATGTGATTGAGTACGCCTTTCCCCTGCTCATTATATTTGAAAACTTTGTGGATAATCTGAAGAAAGATGGGTATGGGGAGGTGTTGGAAAGAGTTGAGCAGGAGGCAAAGGGAAATCCTCACCTAGAAAACGTTATAGCCTCTGTTGCGGGGTCAAAGCGAGGTGTTAGAGTGAATTGTTAAATGTTTGTCATTTCTATGCTTGCCAACTCTGATGAAAGGGATTCCACTGTCCTTCCCCCCAGATTCTCGAGGTTCTGGTTGGGGGGGGGCTGTAATGTTTTATTGCAGATACATCCTATCTGGAAGATCTGCTTCTTTTGATGTAAGCTTCCTGCGTTTATGACCCTTTGGTCAGCAGGAGGTCTCTCTCACACACAAGGCATAGCTGATGCGTTGTTGCAGGAAGTTGAGAGTAAAACAGATTCTGAGGAGATGGGTGATGCGCGAGAATCTCCGGTCAAAGCACACACGGCTGTGTAGAGACAGAATGATCGCAGTAGTTTGTTTGCCTGCCTTCTGTTTTGTACAGACAAGTGTTGAACTCTTATTGGGAATTAAAAATAATTTAATAAAGACAACACACTAGTTCTTATGAATTCTTTATTAGGTTTATTTGATGTAGGATTAAAATGACAGCTTGTAAAGGTGAAGCGAAAAAGGGACTGGCCATCCTACCTATGTCAGAAAAGAGCCAATGTTAGAGCTGATTAGTCACACATTTAATCATTTGTCGGTAACCTAAACATATGTGAAAAGAGAATTTGTAAAAGTACTCACCTGGTTTTAGAGGAACAGTCACATAAATTTCATTCCAAATTTTTCGCCTTTGCTTCAATTAAGATGTGTATTTAAATCCTTTCTTGTTCAAATAGTTTATTCACATAGTAAAGAAGTAGCTAGGGAACTTCTTTACTATGGAACAGCGATAGTTTAAAGACATTTTCTAAAATAAAGAGGATTTCATCATCCGCAGTTTGTGAAAACTGCAGTTAAAAAAACAAATCAGTAAATTCACAAATGATGGACTCTTTTCAGAGGTACGCTTCATGTACTGATTAACATACACTTAAAAGATGTACATTAGGCTGCACACTGGTTATGTGGATTTGCTATATGAATATGCTCAAGAGTCTGTTTGAGCTAAAAGCTTGAAATATATATATATGTATATTTTAAATCAGTAACATAGATCAAATGTTTTTGGATAACAAACGAGTCACATTTTAAACACTGTTTGAATAATCAAAGAGATATTTATAAAGGGCAGGCTACAACAGACATGCTTACCGGGTGCAGAGAAACACGCTGTATTGTCTCTTTTGCATAAGCCACACCAGAAACGCTCTGTGCGGATAGCAGAGTCTGCGCTGTGGGAGTGTCTGGACCCTCCACGCCCGGATCTGCCGAACAACCTCGCACTGGTCCCCATGGGCACGGCAAACTTGTAAGCCCTAGTTCAGCTCCTGAAAAATATGCTCGAGTTGTTCTTGCGTCCAACAAAAATGAGTTCTAAAATGTTTTATTTGTAATGTTACTCCGGGCTGCGTTGAAGTTAGCACAATTTAAATTCAAACAATTATTAGTCTCTTAAATGAATGGCATCTTGACGGGGACTCAGTGAATGGCTTAAAAAACGAATACATTGTTTTACATCTTGTGCACTTGAGTACACTCCAATGAAATTCAAAAAGTGGGACACACAATATGGAGATGATGACTTGGCATTTGTTAGGGAGGAGTGTAAGTGTAGAGAAGAGGAATTCCTACTTCCCATTCATGTACTCTGCAATGTGCATTGTGTCCAAACTGTCCTTGTAGCATGTTTACTTTTTTTCAGATTAAATAGCTGAGAAAAAAACCCATCAAAGTTGAGCTAAGTGTTCACCACAACTAAACAGTATCGTGTTTTTTTAATTAGTTTCTGAGGGTCAAATTTCTCTTTGGGTAAAAATTAAGCCAACATCCAAGTGTCAAACGTCGGTTCTAAAAAACAAGTCAGTCCCTGAAGCTTATTTGTGCCACAGATGCTAATTTGGTGACTGCGGGAATGTGTAAGGAATGTTTTGGGACTGTACCCCTGTCTGATCTTAAAAAACGAAGTTTGTTGTTACATTACAGCAATATTGAGGAAACATTTAACGGTTGATCATGGAGCAGGATGAAGGTCAAAGGGAAAGTTCCTGGGACGCTTCCGGTTATGCTTCCATCCGGCGTAGTCATCTGACCGGTTCATGCTATATCGCCCCTCCTGACCCGGAGTGGTATAACGTGTTGTAGAAAAGTTTGACCGATTCTCTCTCTCTATCTTAAAAAATAATAATTTCTGTGGGGTTTTTTCTCATACGTTTATGGTACCCGACGGAGGAAGTTGAAGCATCCCGAGCTCTCAGAGGTAATTGCCTGGGATGAATCGCTCTTATTGACGATCATCTGACTCCTTCTTGATGTGCGTAAAACAAGGCCGTTTTCTTTTAGGGTTTCTGTTTTTCTGTCTATTGAGCATTTCTGCTAATGAGAAAACCTGCTGTAAAAGTAGCTCCAAAAATGAAGAAAAAACATGCCCCTGAACTTTTCCTCCCTCCAGGAACCATACCCCTCCCTCTCTGATCAGAATTATCCCTGAACCATCCCCCCAGGAACCACCTCTCCTTTTTTTCCCACTGGATGCGATTAGTCACACATATGGAATCGATTAGACACTTCCAGAGTACCCCTTCCCCTCACCAGATGCAATTTGTCGCGCTTATGGATCATATTACACACATCTGGATTCGATTAGACACTTCCGGAGTACTTCTGGTAAGGTCAAAAGGTCAAGGCTAGGGCCATCAATCAAATTTTTGACACAAGCCATACACCTAAGCTCTCTGATGTCAGATAACTAAATAATTCTGGTTAAATCTATCCGTCAGTGAGACACTTTGATAAGTTTTCACATATCGAGCACCAAAACCTCTGAACTGGTGGACAGAACCAAAGAGCATGGATGTAATTGTCAGGTGTATTGCCTTGACAGTGTGAGCAGTTGTTAGAAGATGTAAAACCCATCCTGAACATCCATTGACATTTACAGTGCAATCAGTGTAGTGTTTTTTATTGTATTAATTTTAGATTGGAATTTCTAATCAATTTAAAGGTTTGCAAGCATATTTGAGACCAGATGTTTTGGTCTAAGCTGATTGATAGATCCGCTTCCCATTTTGCAATAGGAAGGGATATTGACTCATCTATTTTAGAGAGTGTCCTATGTATTTTAGACAGTAATTTGGGGGGTTTGAGATTAAGGAATTGTACCACACTTGGTGGTGTTTGTAATTCGACTTGATTATGTTTAAATTTCTTTTTTACTATAGATTTTATTTGTTGATATTCTGAAAATCTATTCTTTTAGATCCCATACTTTATAACTAATCTGTCAAACGGAATTAGTTAAAGAATATGGTAACACCTTTAAGGTATTTCTGAAAATGATGATATAAATTTTTAGAGTGGATCTTCTTTAGTAATTAAAATTCAGAAACAACACAGAATTATAAGTCTCCTATGTTTGTTTTTAGTATCTGTGGCAGTACTATCCAATGGAAAAGATAAACCCTCTATAAATTAATAATTTGTTTTTCTCTTCAATAGGTCTAGTGATGGTGGAAGATGGTTTAATATAAAAAAAAAATAGACCAAGAAAGGAACCTGTTTTCTGCAAACAACGTTTTTCTATGACATGTGCTTTAAGTTGTGGCAAATCTTTCTTTAAAGTGTGAATAGAAAGTGTAAATAAAATAAAAATAAAAAAACTTCAGACTATATATAGGCCTATGTTAAAAAAATATAATTCCTCGATTTTTAAATTATTACTACTTCATCAAATTCCCACGACTCCTCCCCAGTAAAGAAAAAAGAAAGAAAAGAGGAAAGACAGGGAGAGAAAGTTAAGGAGGCGTAAACGGAAATGATCCAACAGGTGCTGGAGGCTCCTGAAAGTCGATCGTTTGGATCCAGCAGCAGGTCTGACATATTCCTCTTGAATTAAAGAAATGATTGCATATATTTTGTGCACCGCGTTGGCGGTTTTACCCTTACTAATTTACTTCCGGAATCCTTATTTTTTGAAAGATTTACATTGCACATTTCTTTCAATTTATGTCGGTATACGCTTGAGCAGAATCGAGAAAAAGTTTTACAGTATTTTAGATCGTTTTCTGGGCAAAGTGGCGGAGCATCCGCATAAGAAGTTCATCGTTTACGAGGAAAGCTCCTACACGTACAGCCAAGCCGACAGAGAAAGCAACAAAGTGGCCAGGGCTCTGTTAACGCATGCCCACCTCAAGGAGGGGGACACGGTAGCCCTCTTCTTGGGCAACGAGCCGTGGTTTGTATGGATCTGGCTCGCACTGTCCAAGCTGGGATGCACAGCGTCCTTCCTCAACGTCAACATAAGATCCAAATCCCTGCTGCACTGTTTCTCCTGCTGTGAAGCCAAAGTCCTGATCGCTGGCGCTGGTAAGCTGCGTAAATACTGCAGTAAGCTGTTGGCGTTTGTTTTAATGAAATTAACTTTAACCTCCTAGGACCTGCCGTCCACATATGTGGACATCACATTTTGGGTTATTTAGACCAAAATACTCAATTTTGCCCTACATGGGCCTGATATCCACTTACGAGGACATTGTACTGCTACTGTTCTATCAAAATTTTAAACGAATATCCTCTTATTTTTCTTAAAAACAAAAATAAGGTAAAAAAAATAATCTGGTAATTCTTTGTTTTTACGTTCATTGGGCCCAAATATCAAAGAGAAATTAAAAATGCATGTCGTGGAAGAGTTCGGGTCTTAGGAGGTTAAACGTGCTGCATATCTTTCTTTTTTTAATATCACGTGATCATATTGTCTAATTAATTTAAAAGTATTTGTTTGTATCTCTGACTATTTTTTTTATGTGGGAGGGTTGGACTGCGCTAAAGTTGCATGGGTATATCTTGTTAATTTCACCATTAAAACTTATGATAGTCTGTTTATTAAACACACATTTACGTATATAACCCGGTAATGACTGATCAGCACCTCTTTTCTTTTTACCTCCCTTTCTCTCAGACCTTCAAGGAGCAATAGAGGAGGTGCTGCCCACTTTGAAGCAGCAGGGTATCCGTGTGTTTATCCTCCGTGAGCACTGTCATGTGGACGGCATTGAAAGCCTCTCTGACAAAATTCAGATGGAGTCAGACGAGCCCCTGTCCCCTCAGCTCAGGGCCAGCATTAACATCAAGAGTCCTGCGGTGTACATCTACACATCAGGAACCACAGGTAACCTCAAGGGCTTATCTGGCCTTGACTTTATGGGCTCAAAATGTGGTCATAAATATTTTGTACTTGTAAATCAGGATTTGTATGTGTAAAAAGAATTTGTGTGTGTGTAAAAAAGATTTGTATGTGTGAAAAGAATTTGTGTGTGTGTAAAAAAGATTTGTATGTGTAAAAAGAATTTGTGTGTGTGTGTAAAAAAGATTTGTATGTGTGAAAAGAATTTGTGTGTGTGTGTAAAAAAGATTTGTATGTGTGAAAAGAATTTGTGTGTGTGTGTAAAAAAGATTTGTATGTGTGAAAAGAATTTGTGTGTGTGTGTAAAAAAGATTTGTATGTGTGAAAAGAATTTGTGTGTGTGTGTAAAAAAGATTTGTATGTGTGAAAAGAATTTGTGTGTGTGTGTAAAAAAGATTTGTATGTGTGAAAAGAATTTGTGTGTGTGTGTAAAAAAGATTTGTATGTGTGAAAAGAATTTGTGTGTGTGTGTAAAAAAGATTTGTATGTGCAAAAAGAATTTGTATGTGTGTAAAAAAGATTTGTGTGTGGACTTAGCCAAAAAAAACCATGTGAATCTCTGCAAGTTACAAGTACGAATTTTGACCCTATTTTTCTTCCTTTCATCTGATTGGTCAATGTCATGTCAATCACAAATGTAACAATCCAATCAGAGAACAGATGGGTTTGGCTGTGGAGGGGCGCTTTTTTGAACTGCAGGTCCTTGAAGGGAATAAATGCCCTTTTACATGCCAACCCAGCGTTTGCCTTCATCACCAGGAAGGAAAACAGTCTGTGGTCGTCCGAGTTTGGTGATTTTTGTGTCACAGGTCTACGTGCTTAATACAGGGACTTCCACAACCTTTTCAACAGCGCTGCGGATCGCGGGGGTGGGGGGGGAACAGTGTTTTGGAAATGACAGTCTTCACTACAAAGCTTTCTTTGTTATGAATTAGCATACATGTTTTTATTGAACATTTGAAGAACTAGCAAAAAAACAGAAACTCTTGTAGAGGACATAAATAGAAACGACAAGGAGCAGGTGCATCTAGTACAGGTAGAGCTGCTGCAAAAACCCACAGAGCCCAGCAGCCAGCGCAACAAATTCTGGATCCTTTGCTTTTAGTTAGCATTAGCAGCACATCCTGCGTTCGATGTGAAAGGACTTTTATGCTGCGCACTGTGACTCACAGCAATGGTCCCAGGTCAGCCCTGACTTTGTGTTAAACTAATCCTAAAGTAATAATGGTATTTCTTTTTTCTTTTTTTAAAATGTTTATTTATAAGATTTTAAGTTCAAAGTTACATAACGTCACACCAGTCAAAGGACATAAGATTCAAAAACAATAACATTTAAGCACAGAAAAAAAAAGAAAAACCAGAAACCAAACACACAACAAAAAAACCCAAACCGAAAAACAGGAAAGAAAAGGAAAAAAAATACACCAGTTAGCCAGTACAAATCAAAAGTTCAAAAGAAACACCAATGTCCAAAGAAGATGATCTTCTGTGTGAGGTTAGACAGGGCAACAGAGAGTTCACCAAGTCCAAAAGATGTGGGAAACAGGTCCAGGAAGGAATCAGGGTCCGGCAGAAGTTCAGTTTCACACAAACACAAAGTGCAGTCAAAAAGGGTTAAAGTTTATGTTGAATTCCCATTAATATGATTGAGAAAAGGGCCCCAGATTTCGACAAACTTAAAATGGGTGTCAGCCAAACGATAACGAACCTCTTCAATATACAAACAAGCAATCATCTCATATAGCCAAACCCTGAACAGTGGAGGAGATGGTGATTTCCAGGCTCTAAGAATAAGTCTTTTAGCTACAATCATGCCAAACATTAAGGCTTTCTGAAGAGGTCGTCTGAGTGCCAATGAGGTTAGGGAGCAGCCTAGCACTGCAAGTACACCATCCGGCTCTAATTTTAAGTCATAAATCCTGTTATATATATTAAATATCTCTGCCCAGAAACTCCTGAGTGTGGGGCAAGACCAGAAGAGGTGACCAAGGGTTCCATCCACTGCTTTGCATCTGTCACATAAAGACGAAATAGACGGAAAAATGCTGCATAGCTTTGTTTTAGAAAAATGCAAACGATGAAGGATCTTGAACTGTATAAGTTGTAGTCTGGCATTAACAGAGCATTCTTTAATCTTCTTCAACCCATTGGCCCACAAAGCATCTGATATGTCTACTTCCAAGTATAATGGTATTTCTAACCACTGATATACCACAACTTTATACTTTCAACAGCTGCTGAAAGTTAGGGGACCTAGCTGCTATCGGATATTTATATAGAAATCCTCCAGCTTCAAACTGTATTACCCTTCAAGGACCTGCAGTTCAAAAAAGCGCCCCTCCGACAGCCAAACCCATCTGTTCTCTGATTGGATTGTTACATTTGTGATTGACATGACATTGACCAATCAGATGAAAGGAAGAAAAATAGGGTCAAAATTCGTACTTGTAACTTGCAGAGATTCACATGGGTTTTTTTTTTGGCTAAGTCCACACACAAATCTTTTTTACACACACACAAATTCTTTTTACACATACAAATCTTTTTTACACACACACACAAATTCTTTTCACACATACAAATCTTTTTTACACACACAAATTCTTTTTACACATACAAATCTTTTTTACGCACACACAAATTCTTTTCACACATACAAATCCTGATTTACAAGTACAAAACTGATTTACAAGTACAAAATTGTGCAGAGTGGGAAGAAAAGAGATGACGATTCTAATGACTGACAGGATCCCATGAAAACAGCACAACAGTCGCTTTTTTCATGAAAATTATTAACCTATCACCATAAAATAATTGCTTCCCAAGGGTAGACGTGTTTGTTTCCAAGCACTGGTTTTAATAAAAATCCAGTTACCCCCCCTCATTATTTCATCATTTGGTTTGGTCCAGGTGCACGCGCTCCTAACTGATGCTGAGCGCCAGAGCAGTAGGTAGGTTGGATCCGTTAAGAGGGATGTCTGGGATTTTAAAAAGAAAAGAGAGACGGGTGGAAATTAACCTCAAAGCGACGCTCACATGAAAGAAACTGCCTGACTTTCCTTGTTTTAGTTAGCTTACTTCATTTATAAGAGTAAATAATATGTTTTCGTTATTTTAGCCAACATGTAAGCGATACAGCCAGACTCCTTGTACACAGGTATACGCTATAGATAAGAAGTGTAATTCATGTATATCCAAAAAGGAATATTTTATTTGTATTGGGTGTAAGGTACCAGTTAATGTGTAAAAAAACAAACAAAAAAAACAAAAAAAAAAAAGAACCCAACTAAATAAAAATAAATAAATGAAATAATCCTGTAATGAAAAATATTAAAATGTAAAAATCTATTTATCTAAGCAGAATATTGACCCATGTCTCTACAGTGTTATAGTTTTCACAGTTCACAGTATTAAATTGGTGGCACACCTGAGAATGAGGACAAACTGTGTGTTTTTACAGGGCTTCCAAAAGCAGCTGTGCTTAACCACGAGAGGGTTTGGATGGGAAGTTTTCTCTTGTCTTTTGTTGGTGTGCGCTCAGATGATGTCATCTACATATATCTGCCTCTGTATCACAGTGCTGCTTTTCTTATGGGACTTTGTGGAGCTATAGAAAGAGGTGATACATGAAACATTACCTAAATATAAAACCACAAATCAAGATTTCACCTGAATGTATTGCAGGTTAAACCAACATATACATGACCTCAAACTACACCCGATTCCATTGTTTGTACTTTGAAGTCCTAAAGTTCACCTTGCAGAGTTTACAACACTGAACTCTTAGCATGAAGCGGCATATTTGCTGAACTCTGTATCTTTCCATTTTTAGGCACCACTGTTGTTTTGAGAAGCAAGTTCTCTGCCTCCAACTTTTGGAATGACTGTAGAAAGTACAATGTGACTGTCATCCAGTACATAGGCGAGGTTATGCGCTACCTCTGCAACACACTGAAGGTAAACACAAGTTTAAGGTCATAATTTACTAATGACAATATTGGGACATGCATTAGAAGCGCAAACTGTTTTAATGATTTCTACCAACCTGCTTCAGTCAGGAGCAATGTTTCTTATGGTCATTGTTTATGTTCTCACCTCTCCTTTGGCCTTCTTTTAGAGAGACAATGACAAGGATCATAAGGTCCGACTGGCCGTAGGAAATGGAATAAGGGAAGACACCTGGGTTGAGTTCCTGGAGCGATTTGGGAACATTTGTATCCATGAATGCTACGGAGCAACTGAAGGGAATGTTGGCTTTATCAACTATGGTGGGAAAATTGGAGCTATGGGCAGAGAACATTTTCTCTACAAAGTAAGATGTAATAATAATAAAAATAATAATAATACATTTTATTTATAGGTGCCTTCAAGACCCTCAAGGTCACCTTATAATAATACAAAACAGTAGCAACAATACAGTATAATAAAATATCGCAAAATAAACTTTAAACATAAAGGTAAATAAGAAAAAAAAGCAAGCATGAAAGTATAAAAGCAAATATAAAAGCTAAGCAATGTAAAAATAGACTAAGACGGAATCAAGGCTATGCAATTTTGAATAGATGGGTTTTGAGACGTGATTTTTAAGTAATGAGAGAGTTTGTAGTCCAGAGATCTGGTGGAAGTGCATTCCAAAGTCTCGGGGCAGAATAACTAAAGGCTCTAAGTCCAATGGTAGTCAGGCGAGCAGGTGGAACAGACAGAAGGGAAGCTGAAGAAGAGCGGAGTGTATGAGGGAATCAGTATGTATGAAGAAGATCAGATAAATATGGAGGAGCAAGGTTATGAAGATGGGTAGATACAGCCATGTAAAAAAGAAAGCACACCCTCTTTCAATTCTAAAGTTACATAATTATAAAACTATAATATTAGTCCACCTTTCTTTATAATGTCACTTCAGGTCGCTTCAGTTGTCAGACAGATGGTCTCACATTTGACTCAAGAATACTGGTTTACAGAGGAGTTCATGGTCAAGTTAATGACTGCAAGGTGATCAGGTTCTTTGGCTGCAAAACTAGTCCAGATCATCTCTTTTTCACCATCCTGCTTCACAGTTTCTATGAGGTGTTTGTTTTTCACAAAATATGCCACTGTGCACAAGCATCTCCACTTTGGTCTCGTCTGTCCATTTTCCCAAAGGTCTTGTGGTTTGTTCAGATGAATTTTGCAAACCTAAGCCATGCTTAGAAGGACCATGGCTTAGGTCATAGCTTTTTTAGAGGGAGAAATGTTTTGTCACTCATCAAAGTAATTTCAGTCTCAGCTGAATGCAGATTTACCCAACCTTATAAAGAGTACATTTGCATAATGGCTGAAACTAGTGCCACTGGTGGACAATTGGCTGTGAGTCTCTGTGAGGCCAGGGAACCTTTTTTCAGAGGCTAACTGGACCTCTGTATATGGAGATGTAGCATGATTTATATGACTAACTGCTTAGTCTCTTCAATGTTCTCATCTGTAAACTGTTTCAGATGGCATGCAAATATGCCCTCATAAGGTTTGACACAGAAAAAGAGGAGCCATTCAGAGACTCTAGAGGATTTTGTGTTGAAGTCCCAAGAGGTGAGCCTGTTTCCTAAAGTGCTGTCTTGCCTTTTAAGCTACTATTTAAACGTATACTGTTACTTTTACTCACAGGAGAAACTGGTCTGCTTGTGGCAAAGATTGGGAAAAGAACACCCTTCAGTGGCTATGCCAAGGACAAGCAGCAGACAGACAAGAAGAAGCTAAGAGATGTGTTCGAGAAGGGCGACGTGTACTTTAACAGTGGCGACCTTCTAAAGATTGACGACGAGGGATTCATCTTCTTTCAAGACCGCATTGGAGACACTTTCAGGTCTGTGAAACATATTAAATGAATTTGACAATCCGGACGAAAAGTCAGGATAAGGAGTACCAGAGATTGTTTTTTGTCTTAAAAGCACAACTTAGTGTGACCCCCAAAAAGTTGATTCTGTTCATCTGGACGTAGCGTTTTCAGTGGGAGAAACGTTATGTCGCTCACCCAAGTGACTTCTTTAGTCTCAGCTGACTGCAGTTCTCCCCAATCTTATAAACATGACTAAAACTAGCACCACTGAAGGAACAATGGGCTGGGAGGTCAGTTCCTTGATCATTAATATACAAATTCTCATGACCATTGATCAGCAACTACTGATCAAGGCCCACTGATCAAAGGACATTGATCAATGGCCATGAGTACCATTAGCAGAGAGTTGGGGAATGGCTGCAATCACAGCATTGTAAAATGGCGAAAGATGTACCCTTAGGCCGCCTCCTCGATTCAGAGATGGTCTTTGCCTTTTCACGTAAATGGCCTCCTTGACTCCGCACTCAAACCAGGGTTTCTCCCTGTCCAGGATGTGTACATCCTCATCCTTGAAAGAGTGTCCACTGCCCTGTAAATGTATAAATCCTGGCAATCCTCCTGGCACTTTACAGCATACACTATATTACTCTGTTTGTGTTGGGGAACCCGATCCTTGGGGTGGACCAATTTTTGGTGCAGCGTGTTTTGGGGTTTAAAAGCCACCAAGACGCAGTGTTTAGAAAAAATGCATCTCAACTGATCCAATACTCCTGACACGTACGGGATCACTACGGGTTTTCGCTTAGGCAGCAGTTGTCCTTCTGTCCTGGAACAGCTGGATGAATGTTTAACAGATTGCTTACAAACCCTTTAACCCAGGCTGGGGTTATAGTTGTAAAATAAGGCCAGAAATTTTACTTCTTCACTTGAAATAGAATTTAAGCTATGGAAAAAACAGTAAAACCCTCAAATTTAGGATATATCATATATAATTTCAGAATTACAGACACTGTGGTGAATCTCATTGCTTTCAGTATTTTATTCTTTATAGTTAAACTTAAACATCTTTGATGAACTATTATCTCAGTGTTTTAGGGAAGTTTGTTACTTTTGTGTGTTCCTGCTGTAAAAAGATACACTGCAGCTGAGTTCTGCAAATACTCTGTATTATATCTGTTACAGGTGGAAAGGAGAAAATGTGGCAACCACAGAGGTGGCTGACCACCTGCTCACAGTTGACTTTGTTGAAGAGGCTAATGTCTATGGTGTGAAGGTTCCAGGTAATAATGACACTAAAAGCAAGTTTCAGAATAACCAAGATTATTGTGATGGATGTCTCATAAATATTACAAATATTTAATTCCAGAATTCTAAGAAAAAATTCAGAATTCTGAAGTTTTTTCTTGGAATTCTAAAAAACGCATATTTCTGACACACTGAGGAAAAACTCTGAATTTTTGGATTAACGTCAGGATTCTGAGGGGTATTTTTTCTTCTTTTTACTTTGACCTTCACTGAATAGGACATGAGGGAAGAATTGGAATGGCAGCACTGAAACTGAAAGAAAATATGGACTTTGATGGCAAAGCTCTATATCAGCATGTCAAAAACTACTTGCCCAGCTACGCAAGACCACGCTTCGTTCGCATACAGGTAAATAAAGTTCAAAGTATGATCACATTAAGATTTATCTGCATATATCTTAACAATAATCCAGTAACCATTTCATTCTTCTCTGGCAGGATGCATTGGTAGTGACTAGCACCTTTAAGCAGATGAAGGTGAAGCTGGCAGAGGAAGGTTTTAACCCTGCTCTCATCAAGGATCCTCTGTTTTACCTGGAAGACAATAAGGGCTACATACCCATGACTCAGGAGATATTCAACTGCATTGCAGAAGGAAGACTCAGGCTTTAAACGAGTTCAGCGCTGATTTTTTTATTGTCACTCTCAAAAAGATTAGTGTTTACATTAATCTTTACATTGTGGATATACAAACATATAGTGGCATGCATTTAATTTTTTTTTTTATATTTCAACACATTTTAGTCTGAAATACTTTGTTTTTTAATGATTTTTATATGAGTAAATCGCTGACACTGTTATTTGGTGACTGTGTTGGTTGACTGTGTGCTGAAGTAAACTGCTTTTCAATCAATAGGTGAATTATTGTGTGGATTTGAGGTACACTTCTGGGCTCATCAGAGGAGTTTAGGAGCAGTGGAAGTTTCCAGTGGCGTAGGAGGGGGGGCTGTGTTTGTTACAGCAGAGGAAGACATACAGTTCACTCTTCTGCAGGTGGAGGGTAAGTGCTTTTGAGCTGCTGGAGAAACCTTCAGAGGGCAGCAGAGCTGGTGCCGACCACACTGCACCCACTGGTTACAGAAGCTGGGAACGCTGTAGAACTTTGTCAGCTTTTTCAGGACCTGTTTTCCCAGATCATTTGAAGGCGGCATCTCAATATTTATTGTCGCACCAGATCCTGTTGTTGAAGGCACAGGAAGGCCACCAGCGGCATCTTCGACTATAGGCCTCGTTTCAAAATCATAGCCACACAGGGGCCTGATATAAGTGTAAGGCAGGGGCTCGCTGTTGCAGCTAAGAGATCGCATTGGTCTTCTAGAACGATTCCAAGCCTTGTCAATCCACAACTCCACTTGAGCTTTTTCCAGCCTGGCAACAGCATCCTCTTTCTCATCAGACCCGGTGTCTAAGACCGGGTCTTGGTATTCTTCATCACCTATTACATCATCTTCCCCTGATTGTGACTGGTCTGCATAATTCAAAGTCTGTGTATCAGCCAGGAGAGTGGAAGCTGTTTTGCAGATAATGCCCCAGTCCCTGAGGATGTCATCGGCAGTAGTGTACTGTGAGGTCACCGTAAACCGGATGATGCGTTTGGTATAAATATCCGCAGGGATGAGGTACATGGTGCCTGACCGGGTCAGTCTCCTTAGCAGCTCCTGGGTCAAAGCGTTCCCTCCCTACAAAAAGAAGATACAATAAAATGTTCACAAGGCCACAAAACCCTCACTAACACATCTGTGTTTACCCTTTTTCTACTATTTTTGCCATTTCACCTGGGAACTAGCTGACCACATTCAGGTATATTACAAACCACCATTAAACAAGGTCTAATAGGGACTTCTTAGCACATGTCAGTAATGATTTTCTGTTGCTCAACAAAGCTATAAGGTCAACTTATTTATAGTTTACTGCACAATTCAGGTACAAGGACAAGTTGCATACTTTCAGGCAGAAGACCACCAGGCCGAGGTGCCTCTTAGCAGGAACCTCAAAATCTGTGTTGCTCTTAATATGAGACTCCAAGAGTTTTGCCATCTCAATCCCCTAAAAAACAAACAAACAAAGCAAACAAACAAAAAGAACTTCACATTAAATACACTTTCTATAATGGAAATCTAATATTGATATCTATTTTAGAAGAATGCCACTTGCATGTCTGATATGAGCCTGGAGGTTTTTCAATCCAAAGGAGCGCAGCACAAACCAGAGCTTCAGAGCACGGAAGCGTCGACTGAGAGGTATTTGCCAGTGCTGAACCAAAGAAAAAAAGTAGTGTAATCGCTTCAGATGAGACTGTAACATTTTGAACTGGTGAATAAGTGATGATGACGAACCATAAAGTCGGTGGCTGCCTGTGAGTTTTCATGTCTGAGGTAAACAGGATCAACACTGAAGGTCTGCTGGAGCTTGTATTTATCCTTTACCCTGAGATCAACAGTTAATTAAATTACCAGCTTAAAAGCATTCTTCTGTTTAAATTTGCACTTTGTCAGATCTAATTTTGCAGATATTATAGAGACAGAGTTGAGGTATGGCTTAAATGTCTCTACATACCAGAATGCTGTGCAGTCAAAATGGACCATCATCCACTTAGAAGGGTTGAAAACAAAAGAGTGTGCAAATTCAATGCCCTTCATTGACCAGCGGAGCTCCGGACAAAAGTAGGCAGAGCCAGCATACGCAGCATCAACATGGAGCCAGAGTTCCTCTTCCTCACCTGCAAAAAGATTTCTATTTCACATCTAACTTCATCTTATGTATGCAAAGAAAAAAAAGAAAAGTCTGACTCTGCAGTATGATTTGGAAGTAAAATTAGAAGACACACAGACTGGTCCCAGTTCCGATAGCTTATCGAAGGCACACACTCCTGTAGTTCCCAGAGTTGAACACAGCTGAAAATGACAGAACGGGTCAGATGAGATCCAACATGCGACACGGGTTTGTTGTGTACTTTTGAAGCTAAAAATCACAGTTTCCTCATGATATGAGATGATATACAAGTGTCCCGATTAATGATGTACAAAGTTTTGCTACTTTTTTCATATTTTTTTCCAAGTTTAAAAAAAAATTATTTGGACAGTTTTTCAGTTTTAAAAGAAATGAAGCTGAACCTCAGCTTCTAGAAAAACAGTTTCTGCATGCATCTGTGTTTGCCGTGCAGCAGAAAAATCAAACAAAGGCACTGATTGGCTGATGCTAAAGTCTGCCGATTCTGATTTTTATATGCTGCAGCGTCACCTTATTAGTATATACTTTTAAAAATGTGATGGGTATTGTGGCACATGTTAGGCATTCGGTGTAAGCTACTAGATTCAAAACAATATGGGGATTCTTAAATTCTCTGCAGAAATGTCCCATTGAGGTTTCAAACACACATACCAGGAAGGGGACAAGTCCTCTTGCCCTGTCTTCTTGTATGGCTTGTTTCAAAGTGTCTCCTCTCAGAGACAACTCGTCATCGGTCGGCAGAAACCTGATCTTCACCAGTGAGATCAGTCCTGCCTTTTCAACTGACGAATGAGCCTATAAAAGCAACATCTGATCAGCTTCACGGTTCAGTTTATCAGGCTGATAGGAAGCTGCTGTGCAGCTTACCTGATCTGAAGCGTAGGCCACTAGTCTTGAGTTTATGACCGAGTCGTCCACGTCCTGGTCAAGCTCGGCCCGCAGCTGCAGGATTTTGTCTTTCCTGGCTGCCAGCAGAGCAACCAGCGTGCTCTCACTGACTGTACTCTGACGAGAGAGCCAAGTAGGTCAGAAACAAAATGAGGCTCTGAAAGACTGTAAACTTCGTGGCTTTAGAGCAAACAGATTAGGATGTTGCACACCTGCAGGATGCCTCCACCTCTGCTCTCAGGATGGTAGTGAAGAAAGAAAGAGGGGAGCTCTAGTGCTTTACACAGCCAGTCCATCACATTCATTTCCAGCTCTGTGCATGCTGGGCTTGAGGCCTGAAAAAACAAGCAAATAGGACATCACTGAAGCAGATGGTACCATCTGATTGATTGTCTTTTTGGTCGTTGCTTACCCAGGTGAACCCAACACAGTTGATTGCATCTGCCAGCATATCCCCGAGCATAGAGGGCCATGAAGTCAGACTGGGATAGTAGGCGTGCATGTGAGGGCTCTGCCAGTGAACCACCTGGGCAGAGAGATAGGAAAACACTTGCTTGCCGTAAATGTATTTCATGATCATTTCAGTGAACTGAGCAAGCAAGGTGAATTCGAATTGGGTTTTGCTGTGACACTTACCCCTGGCATGATGACCTTTTCAATGTCATTGAAGATATTCTCCCAGTCCTCCGGCTCCGTAGGTGCAGCCTCAGGAAGAAGCTGCCTCATGTAGCCAGGTTTCACATCAGGAATGACCCTCCTCTCCCTGATGGAGCCCAGGTACTTTGTGATGTAGTCCACCATCTCCTTACCTGATCAGTAAGAGATCACTACAAGTTATTTCTATTCATTTTCTTTATTATGTGCTTGTTGGCATTTGAAGTTAAATATCAACATCATCCAAAATGAGTCCATGATTACCTCTGCGATTGTATTCCTCAGCTTGCATTTTCGGAGATGAGACCTCTTCGAGTTACTTTGTTGTGTGTAACAGGTGACTGCAGTGAGGCTTTGTGTATTTGGGAGCAGAGATTACACTACTATATAGATCCTGTTGTGAAGAACACGCCCCAAATTGGTGACGCATTTGAACCACAAGGCAAATGTCTTTCATGTATTTTTTCCATCACTGGCTTCACATTTGCACTAAATATTTACTTTCCACTTGCAGCCGGGGACTTCTTTTTTTTTTCATATCCATGTGAAATGATACAGGATTAGAACAATATAATCAATAGTGTAATAGGTTATAAAAAGTTATGAAGAATTCTTTTTCACCATTACACCTGAATCCCTCTGTAATGCAGAAAAAATAATTTATGTGTCAAATCAGATTATACAGAGATCCTTATATTTTCAAACTGGTGTTCAGGCCCCCTCACAAGGTTTATGCTTTTTTTTCTTTGTGTGTGTGTGTGTGTGTGTGTGTGTGTGTGTGTGTGTGTGTGTGTAAATTATATATTCGGTGACATCTCTCTGACCCATAATCTTTAGGGAAACACAATTCGATACAATTAACCTTCAGTCTTATTTCCTCGCCTCTTCTCACCCCAATGGGTTATGAATGATGATGGATCATGATGAGCGATATTTTCAATGCATGATGACTCTTCACAAAGTAATAGGTAAAAAAAAATAAACAAACAATAAATGTAAACACAGTAAAAGGTACTGGGATGATGAGGGAAAACCATTTATGTCATTAGCTTATTGCAGCCTTTTAAACCCTGACAAAAGCCTGAGCAGCACCTGGACTGTTCGCACACTGCACTGTTTACTATGCATTGTGCTCAGCATGTGATAGCTCTCATGTGGTGCTCAGGGGAAACCAGTCGCTGGATGACAATCGAGCCACAATTCAAACCTACAAAGCACGCGTTATTGGTAAGTCACAGAGAGAGAGCAAGCACACTGAAATTAATAAAGCACCGGACCATGTTTATCTAAGACATATGTAAACATATGTAAACATATCTAATCAATCAATGAATTAATGAATCAAAAATGAATAACTGGCAAGCAACAACGGAAGATTTATTTTTTTTACTCTTTCATTTATTTTAATTCATTTGTAGTTATTTTTTGTAACACACTGTGCACACTTGTACTTGATTAAACTTTAGCTATTTTACCATTAACCATTTACTGCTCTCTATTAATAGTATAATTCTTTCACTTAAAATGTAATTAGTTTTGTCACATAAGATGAAAAGAACCACACAAAGTTAAAGAAATCCATAAATGCACTTGCATGAGTGTTTATTCTATCATTTCCTTCATTAAAGCTGCGAACTAGCAACTTCACATGGAAACTTCTAATCAAATGTGCCTGGTTTGAGAGCAAGAAAAGGCTTCATCACTGAACTTCTCCACATTCCCACGATGTCAGAGTCTGACATTGTTTCAAAACAGCGTGGTTCCAGAGATACACACAGGCTGTTCTTTGCTGCAAGTACTGTGACACACTTTTAGTGGCAAAGGTGAGGTGGATCTTCCTCATTCTTACATACAACTGTCTGCTTGTGAATGCAAGTATCTAATGAGCCAGTCAGACAGCAACAACTCCATTTGACATGAGCATGACAGCATCTAATGGGAAAGAAAAGTGATTTAAATGACTGTGTGAGGGTTGACAGAGAAATGGTCTGAAAGAGAAAATATCCAGTGAGCAGGACTTCTCTGGGAAAAATTTCTTCACATCAAACCTTGAAGCAGATGGACTACAGCAGCAGAAGACCACACTGATATCCACTCCTGTCAGCTAAGAACAGGAAACAGAGGCCACAGTTTGTACCAGATCACCAGAATTGGACAGCAGAAAATGTGAAAAATGTTGCCTGGTTTGATGAGTAGATTTTTCCTGCCACATTTAGATGGTAGAGTCAGAACTGGGTGTAAACAACATGCAATCATGGCTCCTTGTGCACAATACGGAGCCTTTTGGGTCACATTTAAGTAGGTACTAGTAGGTACGTACCTTCTCCAGTGTGCAGAGTTAATTTTGAGAATGGGTCTAGTTTAACCAAAATCACAAACTTTTCCTGAGCCAAACCAATCTGAGAGTGACACAGGACATGAAACATGGTCTCTGGACTGGCTGCCTTGTGATCTACGTCGCTGCACAACTCTCTGCCTAATCTTTAAGAGACTGTTTATTAAAACACACATTTATTACTAGATGAATTACAGTGTTTCTTAACAGTTGCAAAGAAGTGTTCATGGACAGTTTATAAACCATTTATTAACAATTTCGTAAGTATCGTTTAGTACTGTTACAATGGTTATAGAGTTTATGTAGATATATTTACATCTGACATCTGGTCTCCAAACCGTCACATAGGTTAACGATTCTTCTAAACTAGCCAAACTGGTTATTTAAATTTGATCAAGAACAAAGAGTTTTGATTTTATGTAGGAAAACTGGTAGCATGCAATGACTAATGGCAGGAGAGGTTGTGTTACTATACACAGAAATAAGTGTTATGTGATATGGAGCATAGCACACTGTGACTATTGTGCTCCTTGTGTGCTTTTAAATTTGAGAGGCTGAGCCTGATGAAAGCGGGTTTAAGCATTATTGTGCAATGAAGCCTGATCGCTGCCTTGTGACATCAAAGTGAGAGTGCTTCTTATTTGGTCTGATTCTGCTGCTTTTATTCAAATAAGCTGAAAATAGCTGTGCAACATCACAAAGAAAACTTTGAGCTTGATAATGCAAACCAAAAAAAGCAAAACAACAGCATGAAGAGCAGAGAGGAAAAACTAATGACTAATGATGAGACTGGCTGTGAACGAAGGTTAAAAAAATGGGAAAAGCAACCAAGTGTCAGTTTAAACATGTTCCCCTTCCATAGTAGGAATTTTGGTGGTAGAAAATAATGAACCAAATAAAAAATGTAATGCAGAAAGTCACTTATCTAATAACAGCTTTACTTTTTTATGGTTTTATTTCACTTTTTTTTTAAAATCACTTTAATGTAAAACTCACAACTTAACAGCTGATTTATTAAATCATGGTATGAATGTGACAAAAGCAGCACTTATGTGCCCTTATCCGTTCCATTTGAACCATTGTGTGTACAACAGACCAGCCTGGCATGGCTGTAAGCTACTGTTAATAGGGCAGTCCTAAGAAAATACAAGTACACTCTGCTTTCAAAAAGAAAGATTCATTTTCAGCTTCAAAACTGACTATTACTACAGTACAATACAATACATAATGTACAATGTCCTTGATGTAAAAGGGAATTACATACTGTATATAGATGTGAATATATTCCTTTGTATGTATGGGAAGCCCATCACAGTAGAAGAAAGAAAAGAAGCTGAAGGTCAGAGCGAACTTAAAAACAAGCTTTCTTTGTGTTGACTTCAACAGTTCGTCATTTTCCTTCTGTCTCAACTTCAGCTGTCCATTTGAAGAGCAGGTAGAGTCTCTATGCAGCCCTGTGAAAAACTCATTAGACCACATGATCCAGCAGCTTGCAGAGCCCCCTTTAGCAGGAATAACAATTTTCTGTATGACTTTATTGGTCTCTCAGGAATTTTGACCCATTTTTCTTTACAGCATTGCTTCAGGTCATTTATGTTTGCAGACAAATGCTTATTTTTGGGCTCTTAAAGTTCCTCCAGAGTATTTCAATCAAGTTGAGGTCTGGACTTTGACTGAGCCACTGCAACACCAACAATTGCTCTAATCCGTGAACCAGTTTCAGCCAAGCTTGAGCTGTTTAGAAAGATTGTTAACTCATCATAATCTCATTATTAACTCCACAACACTTTGTATATGCATGCGGAGGAGTTCATGCAGTGAATGCAAAGTGCCCATGTCCTGTGGCTGAAAGTAAGTCCAAATAATCACCCTTCTACCGCTACACTGACAGTTGGTATGAGGTGCTTGTGCTGAAATGCTGTGTTTGCTTTTTTTTTTTTCAAATGTGGTGTTGTACATTATGGGCATTGGGCAAACATCTCAACTTTGTTTTTGTCTGTCCAAAGTCTTGTGGTTTGTCCAGATGCAACTTTGCGAACCTAATCCGTGCTGTTGTGTTGTTTTTTAGAGAGAAGCAGCTTTAACAAACCAGTGGAGCCTGACATGTAGCCCTTGGTTTGTCTGTGCATTGCATGAAATGACATTGAGTGAATTTACTGGGATGCCACTACTCAGAATATGTCAGTGTAGGTTCTCAGTCATCCAGATAATGGTAATCTAAGGATCTTAGAAAGAAAAGAGACTGGACTTCTTTAAGTCTCTTCGAGACCTTTCGCCTTTCATCTGAGAAGCTTTTTCGGTTCTAAAACCAAATGGTGGAGAGTCCCAGGTATTTAAACCTTAGTGGGAGTTGCCCCTTAAGAGGGCTGTTGACCCACTAGGGATCACGTGCCTCATCGCATGAACCAAAGTGTGAAAAGGGGTGTGGATCATTATCAGCAGAGGTTTTGGGTGAAACCATCATGTGACTAATTGAGATTAACTGACGCAAGGTATGAGTGGACGTTAAGGTACCTGGGAAGGGTTCTCAAATCTGCACTGTAGGTTACAGACAGTTGGTATCATAAGCCACCCCCTCTAGTCAAAGATGGTGGTTCACAGTAAACATAGATGGCCTCTTTCACTCCTCTTTCAAACCATCTGTCCTGTCTGTCCAAAATGTGAACATTGGCATCCTCAAAAGAGTGAGCTGAGTCTCATCCTGCTGAGGTGGAGTAGCTGTAGTTTCTAGAATGTAGAGATCTGAGTACTCCTTGCTGCACTGCAAACAAATACTATGTTGTTTCGTATCTGTTTGGGAGTTTTGTCATTGGGATAAACCAGTTTTTGTCTGACGGCGTGGGTGGGTCTGAAGTGCACTTTTTCACACAGCTCTATATATAAAGAAAAGAACAAAAAACATATTAATCACTGGGCAGTATAAAACTGTTTTAACTATACAGAGTTATGGCAGTAAGATAGGATTCAACTTTTTTGTCATTAAACATGTATAAATACAGGGTAACAAAATATAGTTTGCATCTAATCAGAAGGTGCAAGGTGCATTAAGTGCATTAAGAGCAGATCATATACAGATAAGGGTAGTATGAAAGGTGGGAATAGTTATGTACAGATTATGTACAAATAAATTAAGTATACAGATGTTTATATAGCTATACAGAGAGCAAATATACAGATGTACTACGGACAAATGTACAGATGTACTGATGTATACATATGTACAGATATACAGATGAGGTGTATAGAATACAGATATTCTATATTGCTATACAGACGGGCAGATATACAGATGTAATATGAACAAATATACAGATGTGCTACATATGTACCAATGTGTGGTAAACAGATCTACAGAGTGCTATGAATATGTCTACAGCAGTTGAAGAGTAGCGCTATAGACTATAATAGTGAACAATGTAAGTACCTACACTTAAAAGTCACAGAGCAATAAAGATAAAATACAGGAGTCACCACAAAATATGTGGTTTGGCAGCAAAGACGTGGGAAACGGGTATCAGGAAAGAAAAAAAATGACTCCAGAAGGTGGCGGTAGTGTGATAGCAAGGATGCCAACGTCTAAGAATTAGCTGAAGAGGAAGAAGAGAACGGGTTGGGAAAAAAGGAGGAAGCGGAACAAGAAATCAGAAATCAGCTGTCAAAAAGTGGCTAAAGTGTAAGCAACGGATCAGAAAGAGGTATTTTTTAAAACTAAATGTATATTGTCAAACTGTCAGACAGTAATATAGACCTCAGTGATATGGGCGGTGTTATGTACTCGACTGTCTCTGTTGTAGGGAAATAGCTCTCATAAGCTAACCTTAAAGCGTAACTACGTGAGCTCCAAGCGCAGCTTGCTAACTGACGTAGCTAGCAGGCTAACGAGGAAGGTAACAACCCCAAGTGCACATTTAAGGGGCTAAATAGGTTTTTTATCAGCCAAGTAGTAGGTTTAAGGTTTAAACCGAATGCTGTCAGTTTAGTTGACCATTAGCTGCTTCGTAAAAGCATCCAGCCGAGTAGTGGGTAGCGGCTAACATTAGCGAGAAAACTATGTTGTTGTCGTCAGTGTTGACATGCCCTGGGTCTGTTGACTACAGCCAAGCGCCGTGTCATAGCTAATAAGTGATTTATCTTCGACGTGTCATCGTTTCGGCTTAACCTGTCCTAATTCTAGACATTTCTAAATACTACACGACCGCCGACGGCACGGGAAAACTTTTTGAGACGTTTTTGCTAACAGTGGCTTAAATGTTCTTTTGCAGATTGAACTGTTCTATGAAACTAGAACAGCAACAGCTGTTCTAGTATAAACAGCATGTGTTTGTGTTTTTCTCTTTCACAAACATTTATCCAGAGATGTTCGGAGCTTGTCTACACCACTGAGCCTGTTGCCTGCCAGTGACCTCTGACTCAACACATTCGCCAAGATGCCTGCAGTTTCCACCGGGGTCAAAGAGCTGTATTTGTCCACCTCTCTGGGGGACCTCAATAAAAAAGCTGAAATTAAGCCAGACAAGACAAGCACTAGAAAGTAATATTACTATATCTTTTTGGCAGAAGTTATTACCTTATAAAAAGACATTTGTCACCTATCTCAATTTTCTGGCTTCTGTGATTGAAGCACATTGTAGTCCTGTGGAGATGAAAGTCTTTAACTTACATATACTTTTTTCGTGTTTGTAGCTATGTCCAGAGTGCCTGCAAAATATTCAAGGCGGCAGAGGAGTGCCGTTTGGACAGAGATGAGGAGAAAGCTTATGTACTGTACATGAAGTATTTGACAGTATATGACATCATCAAGAAGAGACCAGAGTTCAAGCAGCAACCGGTATACCTAATATTTATAAATTTGTTCATTCTTTTTGTATTGCTAACCTAATGTTTTTTTCACATGAAGGCAGATTATTTACTTCAAGTGTTCCCTGATGTGCACAGGAGTATTACGTGACTATGCTTGGGACAAACAGCTTTAAGAAAGCCATTGAAGAAGCTGAAAAGCTGTCTGAAAGTCTTAAACTCAGGTTAGAGGTTTCAACTGCCATGATTATGCTCACTTTCTTAATTCAGACACTGCAAAATAGGATATTGATTTTGTTTCACTTAACTGATCTTTATTTCCTACCTATTTTGAACAGGTACGAAGAGGTAGAGGTGAGAAAAAAACTAGAGGAAAAGGAGAGACAAGAGGAGAAGAAGAGGAGGGAGGAAATGACAGAAAAAGATGGCGATCGGGGCTCTCCAAAAACGTCATTCGCAAACAGGAAGGACAGCAAAAAGGTGAAGGTTTGAAATGAGTATACACACTGCTGCCAGTGTGTATACTCTTTGCAAAGTATATTGCTGGTTTTGGAATTATTTTTGAGGGCCCCATTTACACTGCGTAAGATATATAGGCTTTGCAATGGAATATTCTTCCATCCAGATGACATAGATGTGCCACCTTCTGCACACATCACAAAAGGAATACTCAGATAATAGAGTCTGTCAAACTGGTCTGCCTGCATTCAAGACCTGTCCCCCATTGAAAACACTTGGACAACAAAACAGGCCAAAGGAGACTCTGAACTGTATGAAGCTGAACTCAGATAGTGACTGGAAAGCACTTTCCTACAGTAGCTGATCTCCTCAGTTCTTATTAGTTTTTTAAACATGAAATGTGATGCAACAAAGTGGTGAATCTGCCACTATCCCAACGTTTTTTAGAAATATGTTGCAAATCAAAAAGAGTATTTTACTGTCTTATATGTAACTTTCTGATAATTTACCAAATTTACGCTTACATAAAAACTGCATCGATCAATAACCCTCCCAAAAGGATCTAAACTAAAGCACAGTATAAGAGTTGAATTTTGCAGGTGGTTACAGGTATTGAGATATTTATTGCACACAGCATTTCTGTGCCTTTGAAAAATAAGGTGAGATATAAAGACTTCAAATGTTTTATTTTCTTTGCCCTACTGGGCATTACAGTGGATTTTAATAATAATAATGCAAACACCTGTAGCTTAATTAATATTTGAATGCCTGTATTGAAATCGCAGTGATTCTTTTTTGTGTCTTTAGTATAAGGGGAAAAATCCAGTTGAATTTATGTTAACATGCTAATGAGATGAGTGTTTGTGGATGTGTGTCACAGGTGAAAGCTGAACAGAATGAACTGAAGAATGCAACCTCAAAAGGTAAAGTGGAAAACCTCAAAGCAGTCACTTTGTTTTTATCTCTGAATTTAGTTGATTTATTAGTGCTGAGTTATGAATTTTGTCTGACAGCTGCGCTGCCTGCTGGTGGGATCACGGCTGAGAAACTTTACAACATGATGAAGGACCAGACTATCGCAATAATTGTTATGGATGCACGCAGCCATCGAGATTTTGAGGAGTCTCATATTCAGGTCCCGGCTCAAACCTGCATCAGTGTGCCTGAAGAGGCCATTAGCCCAGGGTGAGAAGCGAAGCTTCAAACTTGATTGAAGTTTGTTCTAACACAGCATGTGTGATTCATTATTGAATAATAATATGAATGGACTGATCTTTCTACCTTCGGTTTTTTTATTTTTGTATCTGTGTTTTGGGGCTTTTTTTTGGTCAACCTGTGGAAAATGAAATGTTTTGACTTTTCAGAATCACTGTGAATCAGATTGAGGCAAAGCTGCCAGAAGAGTCCAAAGAGCACTGGAAACGGCGGGGATTTGTAGATTATGTCATCCTCTTGGACTGGTTCAGTTCTGTAACTGACCTTAAACTGGGGACCACCTTGCAGAGCCTCAAAGATGCTCTTTTTAAGGTAACTGTGTCTGGAGGGTGGTTGACTTTATGCAGTAGCTTGTAAATATCAATAGCTGTGCTTTCATGTAAAATTACAATGTTGTGTTTGACAACTGCACAGTGGGACAGCATCACCATCCTGCGTAGTGAGCCGCTGGTGCTGGAGGGTGGCTATGAGAACTGGCTGTTGTTTTACCCCATGTATACGACCAATGCTAAAGTTCGACCACCTAGACAGACCATTTCCAACACCCTCCCTCAGTGTGAGTATGAGTAGTACAGTTTATTAAAAAAGTGGCCCTTTAATGCAATGTTTTGTCATTTTATGAGCTAGAAAATAAAAATCACAATATACTTTATATAATGTTGTATTACTCACTTCCTAATTGTGGCTGGACTCTTACATGTAGACATTTTCTTTGATGTTTTGAACAGTGAACTTTAGCTACCCATCTCTTGAGGAACCAAAACCTCCAACCCCACCTCCACCCGAGCCTGAAGTTTCACTTGAGCCTCAGGAACCATCAGCTCCTGTGCTGGTGAATGGGATCACACCAGCAGAACCTCCAACATCTAAAACTTCCATAGTCGCTGATAGGTTGCCCGACAGTGTTGATTTCTCTGTCACCGGCTCCACAAATTCAGGTCAGGACTTGGGTAAGAAGGCCCCTGCTGCAAGCACATCCAGCCAGTCACCTGCAACACCCAAAGCATTCCCTCAGGTATTGTATTTACCCTGATAACTGTTAAACCTTTAGAGAATGCAAAGCATTAAGGACTCCAAATGTGTCTAAACATGACTGTTCTCCTGTCCCAGTTTGACCGTACCAAGAAACCTGAACCTAAGCCCAGCCAAAACGGGTCAGCAAAGGATTCCACCCAGAATGGCCCAGTTGTCCCAGACCGTTCAGTTAAACCACCCTTTGCTCCTAATGCTTCTCTTTCTAAAGAAGAACAAAGTCAGATACACTCCGAAGCAGTGGCATTGATGGAGAAAGCAAAGCAGGAGCAGGAGAAACGCGTGCAGCAGCGTCGTTTAGAGGAGGAGAAACGGGAGAAGGAGTCAAAAGAAAGGGTAGAAAAGGAAGAAAGTGAGAAGAGAAAGAAGGAAGAGGAGGAGAGAAGACATCAGGAGAAGAAGAAACTGGAAAGGCAGAAGGCAGAAGATGAGGAAAATAAAATAAACAAAGCATGGGACGAAAAAGACAGGAGAGGAAAAGAGCAGAACTCTGACACACCCTCTAAGAGTATGTCTCTGGATTCCCCGGCTCCCAACCATATTGTTAGTGAGATTAAGGTGAGTCCTCTTCTCTGTCAGAGATAATTACTGTCACAAACAGGTCATCCCACAAGGTCCTAGTGTCTTAAATCATTGGTTAAAAGAAGATGTTAAAAATTCTTTGTCATAATTGCACATCCTAAACAATGTACTTTTTTTTTTTTTTTAAACACACAATCCACTAAACTGTTTTAATGAGTTAAAGGATTAGAACCTAGTTTGGCTCCTAGAGCTAAAGTATAACAATTAGAGCCCAAATAACAATTATTTGTAAAGATAAAACTTCAAATAGTGTAATGCTCCTCATATAAAGGTGGCATGTGTAGGTTGTAACTTTAGATTCTAACCCCCCATTTTTACTAACTAGTCCTGTTTAGGCTGATCGTTTCCTTCAGTTTAACCTGTCACTGTCAAAATGGAGGAACAGTTTGATAGAGAAGTGCAGCCACTGCTAAACAATTGTAGTTTGTCCTTTATTAAATTTGAATTCCTGGACACTTGGGGTTAGTGTTGTCTGTCAAATTTATTGCGTTTGTTAGATTTCAGCAGGGCTGTGAGAGACTGTGACTCTCACAGCCCTGCTGTGACTGTGAGTGAAATGACCTTGAAAAGCCTTTACAAATTATTTTTGTTGTATGACCTTGTTAAATAAAGTGTGTTTGTGTGTGTGTCTTCACAGAGGGAGCCTCTGACCCGAGCAAGGAGTGAAGAGATGGGTAGGAGTGTACCGGGCCTTCCTGATGGTTGGATGAAGGTACCAGATAACCAAACCTGAAATAAGTGATTCATTTGAAATAACTGAGGGTGAAAGTTCAAAGGGAAAAAAGTTTAAAGGTTTACGGTTAACTTTTACCAAATGCTTTTCTTTTCCTCTGCTTAATTTTTTTGGCTAGTTCCTTGACACAGTGACGGGGACCTACCGATACTACCATTCGCCAACCAATCGTGTCCACCTGTACCCTCCTGAAGTCACTGTTCCCCAGACCCCACCATCGACACCACCAACAGTCAAACAGAAAACACCACGACCAGCTGAGCCAGACACAAACCGTGAACAAGAGCAGGAGCAGTCTAAACTGAAACGCTCCTACTCTTCCCCTGACATCAGTCAGGACCTGAGAGAGGAGGCACAGAAGAAGACCGCTGCCCCGACCGCTACTGCTGTCATACCCACAATCAACAGAGAAACCAAGTAAGACACGCTGTGCACCTATAAATATGTTTTAAGTGAACAGATAATAGCTGCATATTATAAAGTACAATAGAAGCCTGCAAAATACTTCTTCTGGTATGAAGATGATGTGTTAGAGTGTCATAAAGATGATTCAGATTGTGTTTGTGTACATAGAAGAGTAGTTTTTGATAGTATTTGCTCAGGCTGTTCAGTTAAATGAGCAGAAAATGTGTGATGATTTAAAATCAAAGGTCACAGTGGTTACAGGGTTTTTGTTGTAGGGTGTTACAATTTTCTTGTTACTTTTTCTTCTGGTCACTGCGTGTATATACATTTGTTTCACGTGTTCTAAACAGTTTGAGGTTCGAGACTGTAGGGTTAAAAGATGCCTGGATGGTAAGGTAGTAATTTCAGTGACTGTTCATGTTTAGTTTGAACCTGTTTTACAATGAAATATTATGCTTTTTGTTCTGTTAAAGCAACAATAGTATGTATGACCTGCATTCTTTGTATATATTACACTGTGGTACTTCCTTTGATGATTCATCTGTATTAACTAGTCTGGCGCTCTCTTATTTTGCTCTTTTCTCTTTCAGACCTGCACCTGCCAAAGTCTATTCTAAAGTGGAGATTGCACGTCCTTCAGCAGCCAAAATTCGCAACCTCAATCCCACATTTGGGGGTTTGGGCGCATCACTGACTGGCCTTCGTAACCTGGGCAACACATGTTATATGAACTCAATCTTACAGTGTCTTTGCAACACTCCTGCCTTGGCTGAATACTTCAACAACAATTGCTACCTAGAGGATATAAACAGGTTAGATCCGAGATAAGTGGAATTGCTGGTCATAACGAGGTCTGTATGAGGGGGAATGTATAACACCGGGGCCTCTGTTCTCTTTCTCTGCCAGGCACAATATTCTTGGCCACAAAGGGGAGGTGGCCGAGGAGTTTGGTGTAATCATGAAGGCCTTGTGGGCTGGTCTGTACAAGTGCATCAGTCCACGTGACTTCAAGATCACCATAGGCAAGATCAATGAGCAGTTTGCTGGTTATGACCAACAAGACTCCCAGGAGCTGCTGCTGTTTCTCATGGATGGGCTTCATGAGGACCTCAACAAGGTAGTGTGAAAACTTAAGGGGTATTCCACAGCCACCAGTGAGGCATAAACAAAGTCTTACAATGGTTTCATGAAAAGAGAACCATTAACATCTAAATATTCTCACTCTTATTTAAATATTGACTAAATTAACAGTGAATCCTTTATTCTGTTGAACCACAGCTTTCTCAGGTTTCCTTTTAGTATCCCTGTATGTTGTTACACACTTGCCTGTTAACAATAAAGTCCTAGTCTTTTTTATCATTTTCCTTCTTTCTGTTTTTTTTCACTGGGTTTCATTTTGATGGCAAATTAGAGAGTAAGTAAATAGCTGTGTGTCTTTGGTCCTCCTGCAGCAGTGTGCGTGTGACGTGTCTGCATCTGTCTGGTCTGATGCTCTGTCAGAACCTCTGTGCATGTTGACCCAAGACATGCTCATTGCCTGTATCAACAGATGTTTTTCCTTTCGTTTATTTTGTTTTTACTGGCTTCATGTGCATTTAGATCGGGGAGGGGGAGAGAGAGACAAAGGATTTGTGTGATTGTATGTTTTTTCCAACTCAGCTGTAAAAGGCTGATATTGTGGTCACCTACATTTGTGAATGCAATAGATCGAGAACGAGGTGATGTAAGACCTTAAAAATGATGCTGTATGTGTATGTACTAAAAATCTTGGATACGTTTGAATCTCAATGACCTTGACTCAAGGTTAGAGTACTTCTGATAACTGTATTTCTGAAAATCTTGTGACTGCAATGACTTTTTGAAATTGATACCATAGGTGTGTCTACTAGGAGGCTGAGGGGTCACCAGTATTTTATATTTTTAAACTTACTATAACCACAAAGGTAGTGGTTTTTTTTTTTTTTCTGAGTTATTTTTCCTATTGAAGGTCTTTTATTTATGCTGTTAAGAGTATCAGCTGAGTGATACAGTGACAAATGTCTCCACCTGGGGTTAAGTTGCAGAAGTACATCAACCCATTTTCTTTTTGAGCATAGGATGCAGATTCGATTGTAGCAGCTGGTGATGTGCATTTGTCATCACGCACTCCATCTCATCATGTCCCTTTTGTGTGATCTTCTGACCTGTGTGCCATCACGCTGGCCCAGTCCCAGTCCACTCTGTCTCTCTGGGATAACTGATTTTTTTTTTTTTTTTAATCATACTAATTAATAAGGTATTAATTAGCAAGTGTTAACCTGCCATATCTTCCTGCCTGTCATACTGAGAGTGAACTGGCTGAACTGCATGCTAATAAGCTGAACGATACTGGAGAGATGAATACAGAGATTATGGCTTGAAAATTCTTCATGTAGTTTTTAGTGAGTTTTCACTTCTCCCTGCAACGTGATATCAATAGGTGGTATAGTGAACATCTGCCATTATTCATTGATTTTTAGTTGAATCACAAAGGCAGGTGTCTTTAACTGTTAATTTGGGCTTCTGTCATTTTAAATTATTTTCTTTCACTTCTGGTCAGGCGGACAACAGGAAGCGGTACAAGGAAGAAGAAAATGACCATCTGGATGATCAAACGGGTGCTGACCTGGCCTGGAGCAAACACAAGCTTCTGAACGAGTCCATCATCGTAGCACTGTTCCAGGGGCAGTTCAAGTCCACTGTGCAATGTCTGACTTGCCATCGCAAGTCACGGACATTTGAGACCTTCATGTACCTGTCGCTGCCACTTGCCTCCACCAGCAAGTGCTCCCTACAGGTCAGGGCATATCAAAGCATGTTTTTCTCTCTCGTGTCAAGCACACATATAGTTCTCTAATATATTATCATCATAACAGCATTTGTTTCTCTGAATTAATTCTGACAAACTAGCCAATTGAATGTACTGTGGTTGTGTAGATCATATTACTCTTGATTAAATGCAGATATAACTATGGTTAATAATTTGTGATTTTTCTACTTCCGGGTAGGATTGTCTGAGGCTGTTCTCCAAGGAAGAGAAGCTGACTGACAACAACAAGGTGTTCTGCAGACACTGCAAAGCCCACAGAGACTCCACCAAGAAACTGGAGATCTGGAAGGTCCCACCCATCCTCCTGGTGCACTTGAAACGGTCTGTAATCAATGCAGTAAAACAGTTTTTATCTGTTCATTTTCACTCCTCACTTTATAAGCTTTACAGGAGTGCTATTTTTGACATTAACATTATTTTCTGTTGTGGGGGTTCTTCCTGCAGGTTCTCCTATGAGGGTAGATGGAAGCAGAAACTGCAGACATCTGTAGACTTCCCTTTAGATAGTCTGGACCTGGCCCAGTACGTCATTGGACCCAAACAGAGCCTGAAGAGATACAACCTTTACGGAGTGTCTGTAAGTGAAACTGAAATGACTGCTGCTGTTTTTACCGCTTTGCTGTAAAAGGTTGATGAAGTATTGTTTTCACCCCGCCAGCCGGGCGGGCTGCATGGACACCTAAATTTGTGAATGCAATAACTCGAGAATGTAGCTGTGAGTAGTGAGCAGTAGGTTCAAATTGATAACATGGGAACATGTACAAAAAAATCTCTTCTAATCTCAGTGACCTCAACCTAAATGTCAGAGGTCACATATTCTGAACATCTTTGCACCTGCAATAACTTGAGAAGTAAGTCACCTAGGGTTTTCAAACTGATACCATCGGGGTGTCTACTAAAAATCTTTGAATCTCAGTGACCTTGACCTCAAGGTCAAATCACTGGCCTTTGCCAATATTTTTAAATGTATGCACTAAACAAAATTTTAACATAAACATTTTATTCTGAAATAACACTCTGCTCAGGAACCCTCTGAGCCTGTCTATATAAATATGATTTCCTGAACTGTATAAAGTTAAGGCATAATGCCAACGGGTCCTGTGTCCTGGGAAGTAAATTCAGCAGGTACCACCATGATACAATTGCCCTATTTTGGTGAGAAAGAAGTGTTCGTATGTAGTTTGTTCTCGGTATAGCTGCTTCTACTGACAGACACAGGATTCGTTAAAGGTCTGGCTGAATGAGCTGTTATTGTGACAATTAGACCAAATTATTAATATATGCCAATTCTGATATCTTCATAGTCAAAATCTCAAGTTGTATATGGTATCATCTGTGGTAAGATCAGCAGATGAGCAATGATTACAAACTGCTACATGCTAAGTTTACAGTCTGCTTACTGAACAAAACTGGTGAATTTTTAAAATTATTTTGACGGTGCAATATCTTTGGCCCCACTCAGGCTTCAGTAAACGTTAAATAGATAGATCTAGCATGGTCCATTTAGTTTTGTATGATCAATCTGTGGAAACCTGGGCTTTTTAAGAACACTTTTTTTTTTAATGGGTTGTTTGGTTTCCCAAATATAACAAATGTAGGGAGCAAGGTTGATGTACAGTTTATCAACTTATTAAAGTAACATCAACAATTGTCTGAATGATAAAAAAATGAGTTGGATCTACTTGGGGACTACAGCCAGTCTTTTGGCAAATAGGCAACACAAGAGCTGTACTGGCTCAGTAGCTTTGGTACATAAATGTGTTTGGTCCCTAAACAGCAAGACAAGATAGTAAAATATTTATACAGGCAAGATTGGAAAGAAAAAACCTGGTTTAAAACATTGAAAACAGCAGCCTGTAATGCTTAAGTAACAGTTGATTGTCGTCTGCTTTTCCACTACCAGAACCACTATGGGGGTTTAGATGGCGGCCATTACACAGCCTACTGTAAGAATGCCGCCAAACAGCGCTGGTACAAGTTCGACGACCATGAGGTGTCTGATATCTCCACCTCCTCCGTCAAGTCCTCTGCAGCCTATATCCTGTTTTACTCCACCCTGTGATGGTGCTGTGGGACATAAAGGCACACTAATACACCAGAGCAGCAATGCTTTTTTCTTTTTAGAATCACAGCTCTGAGGACCTGGTGCACGAAGCTGCGGTTAACTTGTCGGGGAATTACTCGAGCGAGTGGCCATGAGATCTCGTCTGTCCCAGAAAGGAGAACGGTGCAGGCACACTGTGCAACGCTTCAGCTACTAGAGGAGCCATAGCTGTTTAAAATATGCCATCTGTTCACGTTACTGATCATCTAGAGACTAAATGGATCCTCCTTTAAATCTGACTTCTCTACCATAGTTGTGCTGTAGGGCTGACCGCTGGTCCAGACGCTCTTCACCCGCATTTCTTTCACACTCGGTGTGGACAGCACTATCGCAGAACTGATTTTCAGCTTTCTTGTACTGTGCATACACAGGATTAACAGTTAGGTGGCATGTACATACCTACCTACGCTGATGTTGCACATTAAAAATGTAAATACTTTAGGGCAAAATATTTATCTGTTAAGTGACCAAATTATTATTATTTTTTTCGTGAAAGTAGCAGCCATTATATTATCTCCATATTCATAAAGGCAAACCATATGTTTTAGGGGTTTACCTGTAGAGCCTTCTCTTGTTTATTAACGAGGGGGTGTTGAAGAGACTGTGACTGATTTTTAGCATTCTTCCTGAGGTAAAGGAGGGAGTTTTGATTGTTGCTTGTTCATATTAGCCACATTCTTGCACTTATCCACTTATGCAATCACATTAAGTTGTTTATGTAGAACATATTTGTTTAACAGCCGATTTCAGCGCTCTACTCAGAATGCTTTAAACTGATGCTGATATCTTGTCTGTCTTGCTCGGTTCAGCTAATGAAAGGAAACCCTACAGTCTTCTGTAAAGGTTATTGTCAGTTAAACATACTTACTCTTTACATGATTATACTCAAACACTATTTAGAGGCAAATGTATCAGGATAGATTGACATCCTGTTTGGTTCATACTAGTGATTTTTGGTCTTTATTTGTTTGAGGCTTGGTTAGATTTTTTTTTTTTTTTTTGAATTACTTTAATGTTTAGTATTGAGCTGGAGAATGTAAAGACATGAGAAATTGACCTTAGCCACTTACACGAGTGTGATAGGGTCAACACACGCTGCCTGACTGACCAGCCGACTGACAAGGGCAAGCACAAAGTAAGCTGATTATTATTTTTTTAGAATGGACCAGAGCTCTTAAGGGGTAGGATTAGACTCTGAACTTCCTGACTGTTTTTATTGCCTCGCATGAGATCATGTGCTATTTTCTTTTCACTTGTACTTTTCCCCCCCCTCAATGTTCTGAAAGTGTTTCAGATATAACGATTATATTAATCTCAAACAACTCATATGTCTATTTATTAAAACTGCTTCAAATTAGTTTCTGTGTGTGTTTGTGAACAAATGTTCCAAGATATTTTCAGCATGTGTTAAGTACTGTCATAAAGCCCTTATCAACATGATGTCCCTGTCTTCCTGTGGTTGTGAGATAGCGTGATGGTTAAACATTATACATTAGCACTGAACTCACAAGTCCGTGTTATAGCTTTTAATTTATTTCTAATTGTTATGGAGATGCTAACAGTACAAAGAGCACCAGAGATGTTGAACCAAATGCAGATGATAAGAAACATTTTCAAGAGGGAAACTGGATTTGGTCTTCTATTTGCAAAGCTCACAGTCCTTGGATCTTTGGCTTCTGGAAAGGCTTGCGGCTGTAGAGCAGCATGTAGGCGTTGGGAGATTGCACCAGGGTGTCCTGTACCTCTCTGACAAGCGAGTCGTCAAACAAGTGCCAGGTCTGGGCTGAGGCGTTGTGGCACAGAGCCGTATAGTGACCCATGTTCAGATGACCTGTGTGGTTCTATTAAAAATATTAAATTAATACATTAAAAAAACAGATGTGGTGAAAACTCCATGGTTTTCCACACAGTTTGTCATTTCATGTAAATATTACAGTTTTAATTACATAACAGGTGCCAAGTCCTAAACATTAAACCCTGTGTGTTGCCTGGGTGATCTTAAAATGGTGTAAAGCACTTTATGGCAATGCCAAAAGTTTTTCTGTAATGTTACAGATTTGTGTTTTACTATTTAAGCCCAAAAAAGTTGGGTTTGTTTCATTAACTGTAGCAGCATTTCTTTATCACGTATTAAAACTGAGACGGTTTATTGAAGCTGCACTTCATTTTCTCATACTGAGTTATCTCACATTAAATTATTAAACTACTTTACACTGTTAGAAGGGGGGTTGGTTCACTGCTCCAGCCCACATAAGATCAAATTGGCCCAGGATGAAAAATGAGTTTTGCGCCCCTGCCTAAGAAAAAGTCTGGCACCAGGGGTGTTCCTAGGAATTTTAAAATGGTCTCTTTAATATTGCAGCTGTTGATTATTTTAATTATATAATAATGTAATTTATCAGGAAATTAATAACTAAAGATTTAAAAAGCTGCAAAATAAATAGTATAAATACAGTAATTGCATCCAAAATATAGTAGAGTAACAGAAGAAAGCAACAGCATGTCCAAATAAGTCTCAGTAAATCACTGGAGTAAATGTACTCAGTTACATTCCTACTGGTAGTATTCATGCTCTTATATAACAGTGTTGGGGACTGTAAGATCAACAGTACTCTAGTCCAACCTGCCAAAAATGACTGTCCTCAGGGGTTGAGGGCAGTCATCTTTCAGAAGGGGCTGTTGCCACCCCATGCCCCCCTTCTGGACACACCCCTGACTGCCAAAGTGGCATCATGCATTTCATTTACAGCCCTGAGCCTTCGTGGTCTTGGCAGTCATGCATCCCCAAGTCTTTGAATCTACGAGTGTGGATGTTTGCAGTGCGCTCAAATATCTTTCGGCAAAACACAAACATGACCTCACAAATTCATATTACGATCTTCTTCATGTTCACTCACCACAACAGCATACAGGTGGTATGAAGAATCCGAGACATTATGCACTGAGCTCGACAGAAATGGGGTCAAGTCGAGCTTCATGGGGAACACGACATTAGTCCTCAGTTTCACCTGCTTCTTCCCCTTACAGCCAAACCTGCAGCGGAGGAAACAAGTTTAGTTTGAAACACTGACTCTTAAAAAAACAGTGGGGGTTATTGATTTGTCTTAGCCTTCCTGTATCTCCGGGGTATTTGGAAGCAAAAACACTTCATAATAGAATGCATAAAGAGTATTAAGTATTCATGATGCCTGCTGAATTAATGCATGCATGAATACATCTTATTTGTAGCAAAGGTCTGTTACTCAATATTGATAAATGGCGCTATTAGTTTTTTTGTACTTACAAGCAAAAAGACCATTATTGGAAATCAGTTAATTAATTTTTTGAATCTTTCTTGTCTAATAATTTAACAAACTCAGTCCTTGAATTATTTGAATGCATATTGTTGCTTGTCTGTTACTGTCATGACCATTGTTGCTGTAATTCAAATAGACCAAAAACAGACTGAAATTGGTCACTAAAAAAATGAATGTCTCCAGAGCAGTGGCGGATCTAGAAAATTGTACATGGGGAAGAAACGATTTATTTAAGCATCTTGTTGTTGTTTTTTCCCCCTCAAGCCTACAAAGCCTTCTTGGTTTTGCTCAATTTTGGTCATGATGATTTTTTTTTTTTTTTTTTGTGGACAGCAACCCCTTTCATTTCTTACATTGTTGCATCCATGACTGGTTGGTACACAAAGCATATGTGTGTGTGTTAATTTGTGTGTGTCTGTGTTTGTTTGGCAAGCATATATAAATGTGCAGCCCCATTTATGATAATTGAATGCTTTGCTCCATTTGTTTTTTGGTGCTTTATTTTCTGCTAGTAGCTTTAATGGCTTGTTATCTGTCTAAACCTTTTTTAAATGCTTTCTAATAGGTTTTCACATGCATCACCCACTGATGCCCAATGTCACTTTGTTTTCTTTTTATCTCAGAATGTTAAGGTTTTTCTCAAGGATGTTTTTGCTATGCCAAATCATATAATAAAATATTATAGAAATCAGTCACTTTGCTGATAGCCCGACGGCCGAGGAGTGCTCTTTTGCTCCGGTATGCTGAGAACCATTTGTACATATGAAGCTGACATAGGAACAATTTTTCCACGAACAATTCAAATCTGGGAGATTTTTGAGTCCGGTGGTGGTGAAAAAAAACAAACAAGTGAGATAGGATGTACCATTTCTAGCCTATGGGAATTTTTTGTTTTTTTTACAAAAGTGAAATTGTAAATAATTAATCTTAACACATCTAGAGCTCTTGGTCATATGTAAATTTTGATATAAATTTTGATATAAATACCGTACTAATGTGTCATTCTTTAACTGCGGTTAGCAATGTCTATTAGTTAGAAGATTTAATAAATTTTTTTTCTAAACACAACACCATCACATTAATCTAGCTAAGTGTGAACAGCAGTAAATACTAAATATTGAATGTTGTTGTGCAGCACGCAGGACCGACAGCGCACAATGTGCTTTGAAGTAGCAGCTAAGAAAGGTGTAGTTTATGTCTACGAACAGTGAACACCCGTGTGTACACCTGTGTGGATCAGCGCGCTTGTATACAAAAGGTTTCCCCATGTAACGGTCTGCTAGAGGGTGTAGAGGGCCATAGCCCCGTCCCCCAGGGCATGAAGCAGGCATGGAGGAGATCCAGGCTCCAGACATCCAGAGGCCCCAGAGTACGAGAGCCCAAGGAGGACCACCGGAGGGGCATCCGTGCCACCCTCCTGGGAAGGGCTGAGGAGATCCCCAGACGAGGGGTCACCCAGTAGCCACGGAGCAGAAGCCAGAGGGGGCTGCACCGGCGTGCCCGCCGGCTCTGCCGGCAGCCAGCTGTGCCAGAGTGAACCGAGTCGCAGGCCCCGAGGCCGGAGGCCCGAGGGCCCCCTTTGCCCCGGAAGAGGCCTGACCGAGCGACAGGCACCAGACCCCGCCAAGTAGCCACCGGGAGTGAGCTGGTGCATACCTGAGCGCCCAGCCCCGGACACCAAGAACCACCAATGCACCAACCCCTGAGGGCATCAGTTACCGGCAGGGAGTGTGGTGAGGGGAGACAGACCTCCACACTTTGGAGGGCCTGGGAGTTCCCAGGGAGGTGGAGTCTTAGACCCAACCTGACATATAGACACAGACAAACAGGCACACACAGACACAAACATGCTTTCCCACCCTCATGCACACATATACAAACACTCAGCACTCACCCAACGTAGGGACAGACATACATGGACATGTACATACAATCACACTCCCCAAACATACTCTATACCCCAGGTCCAGGTACCCTCACCCCCAGAGGGGGAAACGGCACCCAGACCCAAGAGATGTGACCCTTTCCCCCGGGGTGGAGGCAAGCAGACCGCCCCAGGCTCCGCAGCAGCAGGGAGGCCCATCGGACAGCCAACACCTCCTCCCAGCCCCCCGCCCCGATGGCTAGTAGAGAACGGGGGTGTGTGAAGACCCCATACCTCCCTCCTCCCGCTCATGTGTAGTGTTGCTGTGTGTTGTTCTAAAGTGCATTTAAAACAAGGGAGGGCATGGTGCTGCTGCCAGAGAGCAGCAGGTGTTAGCACGGCCCCTCCCGAGAACCCTCAATGTCTACATGGATTTAAAATTGAGAGGTGGGCACCGGCGCCAGAGGTAGGGTTGAATACACAGACCGTCCACTGGACGCCGTTAACGTGGTCACCCTCAAGGTCATGATGATTTTAATTGTATCATGTGACGTGAATGTGAAAGTTTTGTGCACGATCAACACTGAATCTAGGCAACATCGACTAAGTCCTTTAATTGCTTTCAAACAGCACCCTGCTGAAGTTCATCTCCTTCTAAAGATCAAAGCCTAAGAGCAGCTACACTCCTGAGTGGACCTTAAAGTGAGATTATGCTCTGCTAAATGTTGCACATCCATTCATAAAATTTAAAGATTTTATCGACTGAACATATACTCTGTAAATAAAGTATCTTAAGAGATGACGATCCATTCCTTCTCACCGTTTTAGGTGCAACATGAGGATCTCTGGAGGTTTGTCCAAACTAGTGATGACCGCCGTTTCTCTCCTCATCCTGCACACTGAACACAGCAGCTGCTCTCCCCCAGTCAGGACGGTCTGCTCGAAGAACAGCGACAGACAGTCCTGCACAACATGAAATGATAATAAAAGACAAGCACAGAAGTGCAGGGGCGAGGCCATCGGTATATCAAATGCAAACAGTCTGCATGGTGTTTAAAAAAAACCTGCCTGAATGGAGCACTTAAGGATGCCGGCAGGAAGTGGCAGTGACAGCACAGTAAAAGCTTGTGTGCTGTACGCCTGCTGATCGCAGTGCATGCAGAGGGTTATGTAGCTCAGCTGGCCCTCAAACAGCTGTGACACAATGGTGCTTTCAGTGGCGCAGTACCTATTGTGTTCTTGCCTCAGCTGTCGTATTGAACAGTGCATCTGGTCCTTTGCAACCTTGTAAACAATCACATACGCACAAAAACACACTCAGTTATGCTTTCCGTAGGTTTATATTACTGAGAGGAACAGGCTACGTGATGGTGCAGATGCGCAGGTGTCTCTGCACCTTTTTCAGGTCGTCGTGTAGCGTGTTAAGGAGAAAGAGGAGCAGTTCCTGGGCGTCCTGCTGGGAGTAGTTGTTGAACTGGGGAAGGATGGAGCACAACACCGACCTGGCCTCTAAGGGGGCACAGCTGGAGTTTGTCCCCAGCCACATCTCCTCTAGCAGGCGGACAAACACCTCAGCGACTCGGCACTTGGACCTGCATGAAAAGAGGTTAAACTACTGGAAAAAACATGACTGTCAACCCTCAGGCGAGTCAGAGAATAAAATGAAGATGCTCAGTCTTACTTTTCCAGTTCTCTGCGTGTTTCCTGATCCAGGAGGTGCTCTACGAGGGGCACGGTGGAGCACAGGCACTGTAACACCGCATTTAAGTAGCAAGAGTTGCCAGAATTGTCTAACCCACACACTCCCGGTCTGTTCCAGTTGTTCTGCAGCCTCACTGCAGAGCTGCACCTGTGTTTTCCTTTCACCGTCACCTGACCACAGATGTTGGTGTTTGTCCTGCAGGAGAATTTAGTCAAGCAAAAATATCAAATATATCAATGACAGGATTTATTTGTTCAAATCTTCACATAAAAAGGTCACAATATTAAAAAACCCTGGTTATCACATTAGAATGTGGTGTGTCAAGTGGTGGGATAGATAACACAGGAAATTAAAAAGCAGCTGCAAGTAGCAGTAAGGCTCTATGGCAGGTTAAGTGGAGTGATGAGCAAGGAAGGAAGACTGAAAGTCAGAATCAGGGTTATGGGTGCTCAAGGCTCAGTGATGAGTGTGGGGATCAAAGATCTAAAACACACACTTATAAATTAAATACTAAGCTAAATATAAAGTTTTCAGAATTTCATTATATTCTGTTTGGCTTATTTCATTCATCAAACATTGCAGCAGCCATAAGACGTAGCAGAAGATCTGTGACAAAAAGCGGGACTAACCTTTGCTTACAAATATTTGAGACATTTTTCTCTTGGTATGAGCTGCTGTTCAGTCGTGGCAGAACAGGCACAGCGGTGCTGCTGTTCATGGCCAGCTGAGAGGCCAGAGTCCTGGTGAACTGTGTCAGGTTGACCTTCTTTCCTGAGCTCTGGCTCTGCAGAGTGTGGAGCACAAATGTGTTGATGCAGATCACATGCAGCGTCACCCAAAGGCCTGGGAGGAATACATCCACCCCTGTTCCTTTTGGATCAGACAGGGGAACGAGGGCAGGTCCTGTCCAACCCTGCAGGTGGGCAATGAGATCAGACATCATGGAGCCCTCAGGTGGTGAAGATGGTGGCCTCTTAACAGCGGGAACAAAATGAATGGTGAACCCTAATCTAGACAAGATGTGTGTGAGCCTTTCCTCCATCCAGGCGGAGCTATCCAGCTGAACCACACACCTGTGGCTGCAGAAAGGTCTCAGCAGGTGTCTGACCACCTGCTCAACAACAGATTTCTTACTCTGCCTCTGGAGCTGCTCTGGACAGTACAGATACATGTTACAGATAAACCCCGAGTTCGGGTCACAGAGGAGAGCGAGATAAAGAGAGTAGCGCTCATGCTGAGAGGACAGTCTGTACTTCTTCACAGCCAGGTTTGGCCCCGGCGTATGGAGGGCCTGGTAGCGCTGGGTTATGTGGCCACAGAAAGCAGAGAGGACTTCCAGCTTGTCTCCATCCTCCAGTCTGGTCAGAGACAGCAGGTCGGCCTGGATGCTGTTTCTCTTTAGAACGCCCTGCCATCCGTCTAGTTTCACATTTAGATCATGCCCAAAGTTGCAGTTCTCCCCCAAAGACAGGCCGCTCTGCAGGACCACAGAAAACCACGTCACTGCATCAGCATACCCCTCCTCAGACACATCTGTGCTCTGCTCCCTGCTCTGGCAGTGTGACTGCCGATTTGGCCCTGCCTTCACACCGGCAGCTCTCCTGATCAGCTCCCGGATAGCTTCTCTGTCCAGCACCTCCAGCAGAAGCTCCCTGGCTGTGTAGTAAACCTGGCAATTGGGGCTCGTCCGAGTCTTTGTCAGAGGCTTCACCTTTTTGGACTTTTGGAAGATATTCGGTAAGCAAAGGCTGTCCCTCTGGGTATCTTCACGCGGTATGTCCACCAGGTGGCAGTCCTCTGACATCCAGGCGCACTCCTTCACTGACAGAGCTTTGGCCTTCATCGTTCAACCTGTGTGCGCTGAGAAAAAGCCATCTCAAAATATGTACTTATTTGGGTGCAAAAGGAGGAGATAGCCTCAGACGGCGGTGTTTTTAATATCCTGTGTGCTGTCCGGAAAACTGTGTGTGCTGTTCATGTTCATCTGATCCTCAGGTGAAACCAGCGCTCAGGAGAATCCGCTTTTAGGTAAATCACCTGGGATCCGCAGTAGCCAGACAACTGTGTCCTGGCAACGTAGACACAGCGCTCGTGACGCGCTTCTGGCTTCTGGTGCGCGTGACTTCAGGATTTAACTTGTCATTTAGCAAACCACTAAGAAGAACTAACTCATGGAGAATTTGTTTACTGTGTATCTGTCGGGTATCGTTTGAGCTACATGCAGTTCTTCAGAGTCTCCACTAGATGGTGCTCTGTGGTGAACCAGTGCGGCTTTTGGGAACCTACAATTCAGGGACGTTAAACTCTGTGTTTTTTCATCGTGGGCCACATACAGCACTTTGGTCGTAAGTTGGCCGAACAAGTGAAAGACATTTAACTACACACTAAATCCCATTTGATCAACAGCATATGTCAGTTTTTCTACACGATAAAGAAATGATGCTGTAGTAAATTAAAGAAATCTGTCAGCACAAATAAATCTATTCCTTTCTCTTCTTGCTCTAATCTGTTTTTAATAATTTCTTTTTTTTAAAACACCTGACCAGGTGTGGCAGTTTCTCTTCCGCTGAAGTGTCCTCACTGGTACTGCGTACTGCTGATGGCATCCAACACGTCCCTAACTCCACCCTATATCATAACCTCCTGAAACAACCCCTACACTGCCGGTAAAACTTCTATAATGGGGCAGGGGGTCTGGAAGAGACCCCAGAAGGTGCAAGAAAAGAGCAGGAATCCCTCCTTCAGGTAAAAATGTTGAAGATCTGTTTTGAACAAAGCCATGTAGCATATTAAAAGTAAAGACTGTCAACCTGTATGCACAAAGGCAAAGGGATCAGCATCCAGGATTGTACCCAGATCTCTGCAGTAAAGGTGCAGTTGAATCCATTTTAAGTATTGAGTTGGCCCATTCATTTTGTGTGCTGGTAATTGTTGCTTTGTTTTGCGGTTGGAGTTGCAAAGGTATGATCTTAGGTCTGGATTACTGTTGCAAAACAGTGAAAGGGCCAGTGATGGAAGCAGATAAAGCTTTGTGGTTTTGATGGATCATATGGGTGGGGTGTTCAACCAAAATGCTTTTTAAACCTGAGACAAACTATGAGTGTAAATATGTGTTAATTTACCTGTGATTAAAACTCAGTTACTGGGCTCTTAAAAGAACAAATGGTAGTAGAGCTCTGTTTGGTTACCTTTTTTTATTAGTTATTATGTGGCTCCAAGCAATAGAAAAAAAATACACATTTAAAGTCAATGGCTGTGAAAGCTAGTCGTATGATTTCAGTTTTTGTTTTCTTATCCACACAGCAGCCTGAAGAAACAGACCTAAAAGCTGCAAATAGCTTGATCTGTTTCCCAACAAGCAGAGCAGCTCAAATTCATGTGCCTTGCTCAAGGGTCACAACTTGCATCAATTACAGCAGGAATTGGGAAAGTTGGGTAAAGGTGACACCACTTTGGATTAGAAGGATTTGAGGTTAGCACTGCTGCTTCAGAGCAAGAAGGTTGTGGGTTCAAATCCACCATGTAGTTAGGGCCTTCCTGTGTGGAGTTTTCATGTTTTCCCTGTGCCTGTGTGGGTTCTCTCCGGGTGCTTCGGCTTTCTCACACAGTCCAAAGACATGCAGTTAGTGGGTTAACTGGTGATTCTAAATTGCCCATAGGTGTGAACGTGAGTGTGAATGGTCATCTCTCTGTGTTAGCCCTGTGAGAGACCGGTGACCTGTCCAGTGTGCATCCACCTCTCGTCCTAAGACAGACAGGAGCGACTCCACGCTCTGTGACCCTAAATTGGATGGATGGCATTTCTTACGGGCAAAGAAATCAAATATAGCTCCCTCAACTGTGACACTTGTTGAGGGAGCACACACACACACACACACACACACACACACACACACACAAAAGTGTGTGACCTTGACCCAGTTTTCACCCAAATTAAGTCAGCTTGAGGTGTTACTGGTGTCTACGATCCCACAAAATTTTAAAATGACATCTTGAAGTCTGTGGCTGCTAGACTCCTAACGAACAGATAAAGAAACCACAACCGATCGTATACTCCCTCCCTTGTGGGAGAGAAAAATGTTACTCCAAATAGTTTTTTTTTCTCCACATAGTAAGCAGCCATAAAGTCTACAGTTACCAATTCTGGGTAAGTCATTGAAAAAGCTTAAAAGTTTTTCAGTATTGAGTTTTGGTAAAACATTAAATGGACTGCTCATTTTATTATCCAAAAAGCAAACCATCAAGCGGGAGACATTGTGTCTCTGTCTCCAGGACGGCAGAAATACTGGCAGGCGCATTTCTGTTGAATATGTCCCCGTTCAAACAAAGATTTAATATTTAACATATAAATCCCTCAAGAGCAACTAGAAAAAGATTAACTGCATCACAAGTGGCAGTGATTGCCCTGGTGAATTATCTGAAATGTAACAAGTTCCACATGGGTGGTGAATTAAAGGAAAAACAAAACAAAGAACAATGTGAAGTTTCTTGGGAAGTGCTCCAATGTGCCACTAGGACAACTTTACTGCACCTTGGCACGATGCTGTGACTGAGTTTCTAGTAATGTATTTGATGAATGTAACAGCTTTTTACAAATGATGTTCCCTTATTATTTATTTTGATGATTCTGCACTACAGATGGGGGCATTTCCATCCTAGAAGAAAAAGCTCCCATTAGGATAGAAGGGTTTTATCACAGGATGAAGATGATTTGCTCTTTTTTTTGCCACCAGATCCCTTTTCCATAGTGATTTAATGGTTCAGGTTTTCCTTTAATTTGTCATCCATCTGTGCATTTGTGTAAACTGTCTCTACTGCTGCTTACTTATCTACTTATCAGTAGGTGGTGCGAGGTTGGATCCAGAGGTGCAGACGTGAACCGGTGTGAACCTGTGAGTTCCAGTGTCATGGATTTGAGTTCACCATCCTCAGTGACACTGGTGCTGTTGTTTCACAGAGCTGCTCGCAACAGCACCAGATCAGTTCAAGAAATTATGTCTGCTCACTTCCAGCTAAATTACTCAGCCAACATTTTGTGTTTTGACAAAACACGTATTTGCCTTCGTTAGAGCCGATCCAACATTCGCCATATGTGAACAGATAATCTGCTCGAAACCGTAATCACAGATAATATCACAAGCGATCTGGCTGTGAAATGCAGATAAGTTTGGCAGAGAGGACGAAAACAAAGAGGGCGTCGCATCTCCATCTAAATTCCAAAAACGAGCCTCACGAATGCCCGCGTTCATTTCACGGCAATCCTGCTTTCTGATTAAAGCTCGCCTGAATTTTTACCTGTAGCCTCTGTAAAATTATAATGATGTCATTCTTTCTGAGAAAGTGGCACATTTTTTTTTGTAGGAAAACTGCATAATTCTAACTCATGAGATGAATTTTAAAGGTCTTTTTCCACAGCGGATCTAAAGTATATGCCGAGTGTCGTGATAATACCCTGCCTTCTGTCACCGGGGGTGGAAGAATCACACAATTACCTCGAGGGCTCGGGAAGCTCTCTTGCATAAATCACATCCACTTTACGCTTAAAATATGTTAATCCATTAATATCAAAGGGCATCGTCTCTCCTTCAGCACACTCTTTGAGCTTTGTCTAATTTCTAATTTAAGAACCTATTCATTTAGACCCAAAGAAACATAATCAAATAGCCACTGTTTATAAAATGTGTTTCAGTCTGAAGTGTCCACTTCAAGTCTCCCACACACCGAGTAGAAAAAAGTCCTCCAAAAGGTGATGATTTTATTTCATGTAGGAGTTTGAAGATAGGCAATAGTTTGCATCGTAATACCACTCAAATCCTTAAATTATCTTCTGAAGACATTATTCCTGCCCCCATTCTGCTTCTCCTTTGTTCTGTTTGTGATTGAACACAGGTCGGAAAACTGGCTACCCTGCACATCGTGTTTCTGGAAACTCTTCTGTTGCCTGCAAAATACACGAACACAGTTTTTAAACCAAGTAAATATGATCCAGAGTTGTCTCTTCATTTGAAAATGACAGGCTAGTTCTCTTTCACACATGCCCATGTCCAACATCACTTATACTGTAGATTCATTAAGATGAGATCTTTTAATTTCTAGTTACATCAGTTAAATATTTGTAGGAATCAAATCCCTGCTAGCACCTGACTCATTTTAGATTAGACTAGAAAAAGAGAAAATGTATTCTTTATTCTTTTTTTTAAGTATTTTTCTAGGAAAATGGAAAATAAGTTGCAAAAACAGAGTTTGTACAATCTTGAAAGTCAAAACTTGGTAGGGCTCCATCTTTTTTGGATTTTGGCTGCCTTTTGTTCTTTCTCTCAACATGATCACACACTGCTTCAGTAATGTTGAGGTCCAGGCTCTGGGGAGGCCAATCCACGACTTATAGTGTTTACTGTGTGATTTTTCTACTGCATGGTGGATCTGGGATCATCTGACAGCACTTTTCTGTGATCATGATTCCATCAGTTCTCTGTCATACTTTTCTCCTGACCTCCTCCAGACATCCCTCAATAAGACCTGTTGCCACCAAATTTTCAGTCCAGTTCATGTGTAATTTGCCATAACTCTAACTTTTCTTCCTGTTTCCCTTCTTTAAGAATGGCTTCTTGACAGCCACCCTTCCACTGAAGCCATTTCTGGCGAGGCTTCAGTGAAAAGTAGACGAATCAACTGAAGAGCCAGATGCATCTCTCACATCCTGGTGAGATATCTGGTGTTTCCCACATTTTCTCTATTTATTAAGGACATGACTTTCAGTTCTTCTGCTGTAGATAGTTCTCAGTACTTCCTCAGATTTTCTTTAGGATGCCATGCTAACACTTGCCAAGTTTTCGGCAAATTTCATGTCTGCCAGACTGTGTTATCTTTGACATTCCTCATGGACTAAAATAGAAGAATGAGAGCAAAATATGTGTTTTTTTGAGGGGGTTTTGGCAACAAGCTGTTGGTAACAAACTGTCTAAAGATAATCTAAAAGATTACATGTATTTATCTGTGGCTACTCTCGCCCATGTTTTTCTTAATTGCTGTTGTGTCATTTTAACATGTGTTTGTCTCAGTTTTTCAGTTTTTTGTAAACAGCTCTCTTTGGAAAAAAAGACATCTTGATTTCATTGAGAACACCTGTTTAAATAAAAGATCTATTAATAATTATAATAATAATTACAGAAATAGTTAGGCACAGTCCTTTGAAGTTATGAAAGAAGATGGGTTTATGTCTTAGTCAATAAGAAGGCAGTAAAACTGATGATGATGATCCTTGATCTAATTTAAGAAAACTGGCGTGAGAACGACTCAGGTCACGATCGGATGGAAATATTTACCAGAAGCAAAATTACGTAAACACTGAAGGTGAAACATCATTTGTGATGCTTCCTCATTTTTTTTCTTTTCTGGCTTTCTTTTTTTCTGGACGAATCAGCGGAGAACACTGCATCGCTACATTTTTCTGTACAGTGCAGGTGTACCCTGGTAGGTTTTATAACATGCACACACACAGAGACACATACACACGGACACACACATTCTTTTACAAGGAACAAATTGTGTTGCTGTACTCCTTAACCCAGGTGATCATAATGTTTTGGGCCCTGCAAATGTACAGAAATAAAAAGCACAGTGAGCACGAGTGTGCGTAAGCGTGTATGCATGTTTAAGTAGTACTCTTTTGTACCTTCTGTGGTGGAAAATGCATTATGCTGAGCTTCAGTCAGATAATACAGTGTAATGTGCGTGGCAGTCTGCTGCCGAGATACGCATCAGCTCTGTACCTCTGTTGTAAACTGAGCTCTCTGTGTGTCTGTAATGACACTGCAGTGGAAAAAAGTCCACTTCCTGGACAAGGTCAACATTGTTTTGGAAAAAATAAGGAATCGTTATTGTGGCAGGAATGTGTGCAGGTTTTTTGGGGGGGGGGGGGTTTCTTTAGCCCTGCTTGGAAAACTGGCCACTGTGTGGAAAATGAGGACTGATAAGACTCTCTCTCCCTCTTTCTCTGACTCACTCTTTCACTTTCATTTCTTTTTCTCAGTCATGCTCAGCCACATAAATACAGATCTGCCATTACTGGTCAAAGGCTTGGGATCACTCCAAAAGATCCTTTTTTGATAGAAAAGCACATTTATTATTGTCTAATGGAACAATATATTGATTAGAAATTGTGTAAATAACAATGAATTCCTAATGGAATCACAGCTTAGTCACAACATTAAAACCATTGACAGATGACTTGAATAACAGTCATTATCCTCTTACAGTGCAATGTTCTTCTGGGGAACTTTGGGCCCCGTCTCTTTGACGAGTAAACAGACCGAGCGTGCAGTGTTTTGGTAATCATGCTCCCCGATGGCAGCGGCCTTGCCCAGCTGGACAGCATTGACCCAGCTCCAAAAATCTCAGATGTCAATGCAAAGCATCAGTGGGATGCGCTTGAACAAACCCAATCCATGGAGGCCCCATCCCACAGACCACAACGCCCCAAAGCTCGACACCACAGAACAACCCAATGGGTCATGTGTACATGGGTGAGAGCATGAGGGAGGCCTGCACAATATTTATGTTTTGAACAAAACGGCAGTCAGAGAGTCAGCAGAGACAGAGCTGCAAAAACCAGTGCCACATCTGAGGCTGACAAATAAAAGGAAAAGGTGAACATAGGCAGAAGAACGCAGTTACTGGACAGAGCAAGATGTGCCTTTATATTTGTCAGTTTGAATAGAAGAACAGGATCTTGTAGGCAACTGCTGAGTGCTGACATTGAGACTGCTGCTTTGTAGGTGTGTTTTAATGAACCTCCCAGCTGACCTCTGAGGTGCCTGTTTCTCAAACTAGAGACTCGGCCTTACTTCTTCTTCTTCTTGTTCAGCTGTGGTTCAAGGTTTCCCACTTCTTTTTTTTCTTTTGGTTAACATATTTCAACACTGTATCAAATTCAGTCTTTTTACGTTTAATTAGTTTCCTGCAAGTTCTTATCTGGGTCACTTTCGTATGTGGTACTGAATCCGATACATATCTGATGTTTTAGAAAGCGACTGCTGTTTGAATGGTCATGTCGCATTAAATCCGTCTTTTACGTCACTGACACAAGACAGACGCCAATTATCAGCGCCCGAGAAGACATCGTGAACGCTTCCTGGCCATCCAGTGTAGATGTTAGTGAAAGTGTTGGGAAGACAACGTTGGAGAAACGTGAACATTTTATTTGTACTGTATAATCTGCAGATTCTGACAGAAATCTGCAACTATCCTTTGAAGCACCGCTCCTCTCTAAAACAGCAATAAGGATAATTATTAGGCCATATGTAAATAACAAAATAACTTTATTGCTTAAAGCAAAATTGGAAAACGTAAAGTCCGAAACAAGTCTTCATATTAAGGGCCATCAGTCAAACAATACTGTTTGGTCTGGGTCTAAACAGAGCGCGGTGTGTGTGACGTCTTCTTTTGCGCGTGCGGGCCACTCTGAGGGTTCAAACTAGAGCTTGTTTGCTGTCACATTTTATTTGTAGTGTGAACAAGCAGACAAAAAAATTGGATTTGATCAAAAAATCGGAGTTGAGCATTAAGACCTGCAGTGTGAACGTAGCCTAAGTGGTTTCAGAAGGAGGTAGTCTTCCGGCTATTCGGAGACTGTAATCATAAACCATTCAGCCCAATGGTTTAATGATCAACTAGCCATCTAACATTATAAATTTGCATAACACAATGTGCCATTAAAACACAGAAGTGCAATATTCCATTAAATATCATAAACAGTTTATAATTAGTGACTCTATAATTAATCAGAATTGTTTATTTTTTACACAATTCTAAGAAAGAAAAAAACATACCAAGAGCGCTATGCTAACACTGCTCCACAACAGTGGTCTAAATTTCATAGGTACCTTATAATAGCACCAGCCAGAAGAGGGTGTGCATATAACACAAACTTTGCATCTATGACTCAGCGTACCTCATCTAAAGCATCGCAGTCGTCTTTTTTTCAGACTGTAATTGATTATGAACGAACAGTCGACATGGTGAGAATCTGTAGACTTTCTAAGAACTGAACCTTTAGTCCTGCACACAGCAGGTGATTCCTTCTCAGGGACTCTTTTTGTTTTCCTTGCAGACACGCTGAGAGGGAAGTGAGGAAACTCTCCCCAGAATGCATGTCAGAGATATTATAAGAAAGAGAGAGGGAGAGAGCATGATGGCACCTAAAGAATCCAACACTGGGATTTATGGGAGAACTGTGCAACAGCAAAGATGGTGTCCAAAAAGAACATGAATATATTTAAAACCTTATTTGTGGGCCAAAACCTGTTTAAGCTGTTTCTACTCAGAATACATGCTTAAAATTAAAGTTCATTTAGATCAAGCTTCAGCATAACTGCCCAAGTAAGTGTTGGGAAGCATTTCAGTAGTGGCAGACTAGTTTCAAAAGCACTTTGGTCCTAATAAATCACTTTATTACTACAATCTAATTTAGTACAATGGAACATGTTGATTGTATAAGACGACAAAATGTCATATTTTTGTCCTTTCCGTTGCTTATGCACACACACATGCACACAAAAGAAAATTGTTTCATTATGGACCCTCTTCAGCTAAATTGGTTGTCTCTGTGTAATAAATGGGCTTCACTGGGAACAGCTGTTGCTACTCTGCAGGCACAGGGAACATTTTGTGATGAGGACTCTGTGAATATCAATGGGCTTTTAGGATGTTTTTCTCTGATTGAGGGCACATTATTATGATGTTAGCTGCTGTTGTTTATCACAGCGGCCCCAAAAGTGCTTCGAGTCCTAAAGTGAGTGTCGGCGCGTTTTCGTTCTCTTCTTAAAACGATGAGTATGAAAACGACTTTTACTTTGCGTACTGTTACTTTTTCTACAGTTTGGATTTCAAGTTTTAAACAACACTGAAAGACTGGCTGCTGTGCATCCAGCAGTCTCTCCAGCACGTTTCTCCTTTAGGAGGCCAGAAAAGGGTTCGTGTCTCCCCCCCGCCCTCCCAGCCACACAATGACTGCTTTAATTTCCATTACTGGAGAAGCAGCCAAGCTGGATTGTATTAATATAAAGTGCATGATTCAAGTCAGAAGTACTGCAAATATTTGTTCCCCTCCACTATACAGTGTCTCCCAGTTTGAGGAGAATCTGTAACTGTGATGTCAAAGCTTAGAAACGACACATTGATATCAGTGGTCGGGACAGGCTGTAATTTTGGCCAGAGTCGAAGCTTTCAAAGTGGCGACGTCTATATTTATAAAGGCACTTTGTGTTCTAACTTTAGTGACCGGTGCTCAGCACAGCTCTGGTCTGAATATGGACACACATCCTGACACCGTGCAGCCATAATGAGCAGTCTCGAGTTGTGGCAGATAACTGCCGGAAGCTTTGTCCCCACGTTTGTTCAGCCCGAGTGCAAGACCTGCAGCCAGTGCCAAGCAGGTCACCGCTTTTACACGAGGTATTTTAGGGCTCGCCGTTGAAGGAAATTCTGTGGAAGCTTAAGCAGTTCCTCATCTAGGAGTTTTAATTGGCCTCCCGGGAAAGAGAATAGCATTCATAACCTTGAATTAGGAGGCGATGTGGTAAGCTACTGTCAGCTGATGGGTGGTGAGTTGAGCTGCTTATCCTGGTGCTGCTGGATTTTATTTTTAACCTGGTGGCACCTGACAGGCCCAGGGCATAAGGAAGACCTCGGGTGGGGAATGACAACAGAGAGGATCAACACATAAATCTAGGCAAATATGAAGCTGCAGTAAAAAGAAAAAAATATTGCAGAGGGAAGACGTGGAATAAGTACTGTTGTGGTGGAAAGAGTGCTTTCTTCAGAGTGTTTGGCCTACATTTGGTTGTTGGGCACGCCTCTTACTCTTGCACTTGATGCAAATCAGGTGTTGGCTTTCATCTCAGTATTCAAGCAGGGTTTAATCACAGTGGCTGCGTCTTGTGTCGTTACTAGGAAGGCAGAAAAACAAGACAGAGCTGGCCTAATTTTTTCGCAGCAGGAAGTAGCTGCGGTGAAAAATCCAAGCCCAGCTGTAGCTGATTACTGAGGGACAACCGGTTCCAACCTTTGTACCACCATTCCCCCCCTCACTCTCTAATAGTTGGATTACTTTAAAATACAGACTCTTGCCTGCTCAGAGGACTGTGCACACTGTAAGGCAGTATTAAAGCAGTTTGCCCTCAATGGGCAAACAGTAATATATTAAGAGAAGCCTTGCCACTCAAAACAAACACATTCTAGCCAAGAGTCAGCAGAGGCTCATGAGCTCTGGGTTAGAGACGTGCTTAACTGGGTAAAACAGCTTCTGCGTGATCAGACTTTATATGCTTCACTTCACTTTGTGGATCACATTTAAAAATGTTCAAATGGGGATTTCAAGTTTTATAAAGAGAAAGAGCATTGGTGTGTACTGTGACCTGGGAGGGGCTTTTTACCCTCTAAGGGTGACTCAGTACTGTAAACTAGCAACACAAGCACTGCACAGAACAACTTATATAGACCATGAACACCAAAAACACACACTTTGAGAACAACCCACAGGGATTATGTGTGTGCAATAGTGTATTACAGTAACGTAACAGTGCCGGGTATCACGGGACAGCCTGTCACTCAATCAACCTCACACCCAGCGCTGTCCCTCTGCAGTGTAACGGAGGAAGAACCGCCGTTTACGCAGCATCCCTCACGTCTGTTATCTGTCCCTCGCTACACCACCACACTCCTCTTCCTCTTCCACAGACAGGCTGTTTCCCTGTGATATGTTCATCCAACTGTTGCGCTCAAGTTCTATAAATGTTTTTTACACTGTTCATGTTCATGACTTGGCACGGAGTGGCATCGGCAGATTTTGACAACTAGATAAACTGTTCTGTATGTGATGACATACACAGTGGATTAATGCTGCCATGTTTTGGAGAACAAAGCGTTTCTACTGCCAGAGAATAAATAAATAAAAACTGGGAGGCACTGTCACAGCAAGAGGATCTCCAGGCGGGGTCCGGAGTTTCTCCCAGTCCCCATGCCTGCACAGAATCTCTCCAGGTAGTTTAATTAAGATGTGAATTGTCTCCATTTTCAGCTCTTCGATAAACTGGAAGTACCCTGCCTTTTGCTCTATGTAGCTGGGATAGGCCTCAGCTCCACAGTGATCCTGGACTGCATAAGCAGTTAAGAAAATGGATGACTACAAACTGTAGACAACCGTGTTTAGTGACTAAAACATTTTCCAATGCTAAAAGAGAAATGCCCATTCTCGTGCACAAGTACTAACTTGTTTAGAAAGATTTGGCTTTAAGACAAAATCATGCCATCCAAGAATATGAACCAAAGCATCCCAATCAGCCTATTGGTTGATTAAAACTGGCTCTACCTCACTTAGAATCACTGCCTTTAATGTGAGCCAGACAAGCTTGTTTTTGCTCATTTATAAGCACGATTAAAATACATGCATTCCTGGACACATTTTAGTAGACCCACCCCCCAAAAATCCAAACAACCCTACTATCCTGCATGATTGATGTGAAAATTAACTGTCAGAGTGACTTTGACAATGTCACCACACCCTACAAAAAGCTATTATTTCTCCACAGTCCGATTTCATCTCGTCAAGTTGTTCCCTAACAGGAAGTTTGGAAATGTAGTTATGCTGCGTCAGTGTTACAGAACAGGACCGTAGAATGGAAAAGTACTCGTCGTGTAATCCCGCTCGCTTCTCTGTAGCATTTTATATGAGAAGCAGGTGGAAACCAAGTTGGCAGCTTTGAAATATGGTGGTCTCAACCAGAGCTACATTTAGCTGGTGATTCAAATCCCGTGTCCCCAGCACTTCCAGTGAAATCCAGTCTGCTTACTTGGACTTTAAAAGTGGCACGTAGATTTGGCGGCACGTCTTCTCCGACAAGGACCGGGTTTTTGACGGGGCCCATCCCCGATCAAGAACAAGGAAGAGAAGGAGGCCAAACTCTCTGCCAATAATTTTTATTGAGATATTTTGTAGAACAGGGGAACCAATGATTACAAAAAAAGTCCGTAAGTGTTCTACATGCTACACCTTAACCTAATTTCATCATGCTTGCCTGGAAAAAGTACATAGAAATTTAACAAACAAAAAAAAGTACAATTAAAACTGACGTACATTTATACTCACCATTAACTGTACTTTTAAATGTACCTTTCTCCTGCCTCCATGCACGCAATTTTATTTTATTTTTTACATTTGGATAAAAAAAATTAAGACTTTTAGGCGCTTCTTTAAACCATAAAATAATTTTTTTCCACTAAAGACAGAACGCACCCATTTTTTAAAAAAAGAAAAAAAAAAAAGATATCCATTAGAACAGTATTGATGGAAAATGGAAAGCCTCGACTTCAACATAACACATGAATATGCATCCTACCTTAAAACAAAAGAACACTTGCACGCCCGTATAGTGCCAAAAATGAAAATGGAAGTCTGCCCAACTCCTCAAATCTTCAATAATCACATTGAAATAACACATTTTGATAAAATAAATAGCGCACATTTTGCTAGAAATAAATAAATGATTACTGAAACACCTCACTATGTTAATTGACAAAGTGAGACAGATTTCATCTACGCGACCACTTCATTTCATGGTATGAGGATGGTCATGTGTGTAAAGCACTAGTGCGGCTTCGAGTGTCTCTCGCGGCTGTTACCTTGAGGTAGATAACACATTTACATTAACGCCTACGATAATGGTTGCTGCTGGCATCATGTGTCAGATTTACAGTATGAAAGGGTTTTCAAGGAAGCTTTCTTCAGGGAAAAAAAAATGTCAGAAGGTCAAAGAATATTTTAAAAAGAAGGAAAAACAAAAAAACATGACAAACAAGACACCCCATCCCAGGAAAGGCTGTTTGAGAGCACTTTAAAACCCCACAGCAATGTTAGCGTCTACCTTCCTTCTTTATGTCACACCCAAAACGGCCAAACTTCATCTCTTAAATCCTCTCTTCCTCATCCTCCCTCCTCTAGATACTTCTTTCCCGCTCTCCTTTCATCTACAGTACTTAAATGTGCGAGTGACATGCCAGTATAGCAATGAGGGTGTAGACATTAACCCATGAAGGCCTGGTGATCAAGGCTCAGAGTGATGAACTCTTTAAATAAAATCACCCTTTTCGACTCTTTAAAAAAACAAAACAACCATAATAATAACAAAAAAAAAAAAAGGTATGAAATGATTCAAGTACAGTATACCATATTATTTAAAAAAAGCAACATAAAAACAAAACTGCCTAGATTTTGCACTGTGAGGAAGATATACATTTCCTTAATTAAGATGTTTGAAGATGCTGCTGTATGTTTTGTGGGCAATTTGTGGGGAGCATTTGACAGCGCAGGGGGTGAGGGACGCCTGGATGGATTTTAGAGGCAAGTCATCAGTGCTGTCAAAGCCAGGAAGGGCCAGAGAGTCCAGCTGCATATTGAGCACAATCTCCGTGCTTCTGTCAAGGAAGCTCTCGTCTAGCTCTCTCACCACCGGGGACCCAATCTGCGGGCTGGCAGTCTCGGAGACGGCTTCTTCTCTCCTGCTGAACAGGTGGTCCAGGTAGCTGGTGTAAGGGCTTTCCTTCTGGAGGTGGTCCTCTTTGCCAATGTCCCAGCACGCTTCGTCTATCAAAATGCCGTTCTCTCCGACCGTGTCCCCAGAGCTCTCCCAGGGGCGAGCAGGCCAGACGCAGTCCCCGCCGACCACTCCCAGCCCTCCGCCACCTAGCTGGGCGAGATTTACCAGGCACTTCTCCTCCTTCTCCTGACTTATGGACTTGGACATAGAGGTTGAGCGAGGAGCCTCGAGCTGGGAGACAGAAAAGTTGAGCTCGTTCAGGAGGCCCACCTCATTCAGGAGCCCCACATCGTTGAGCAGGGTCACCTCCTGACAGGGCTCTGGCTGCAGGCTCAGCTTGATGGTGCTGGCAATGAAGGAGTCAAAGTCAAAGCCTTGGTTCTGCTGGCTCTGAGGCTTTTCCGTCTGGTGTTTCTCTTGCACTTTGTCCTTCTCTACAGGGCTCTTCTCTGCCTCCTTTAATGCGATCTGAGCCTTTACCAGCCCGTTCTTCTCGCATTTGCTCTTGGACTTGCGGTCTGCCTTCTCCTTGCTCTGCTGCTCCTTCCAGTTGGAGAGGTCGATGATAAGCTTGGGTTCGTAGTAGTGGTTGACTTCACTGTCTCTCCAGATGAGATTGTCCAGGTAGGAGGGTGACACAGCCTTGTAGTTACAGGTGTGGCTACACTGCAAGTCACAGTATTTGTTCTCGTGGTGGTCATCCTGCCAAGATCTCTCTAGTGGGAATGGGGTTGAGTAATCGAAGGACGGCTCGTCCAGGAACTTCTCTCGATCTCCATCAGCATATTTACGAGGATCCACCTAGAAAGAGACAACAGCCACCTTTCAGAATCTGATCATTTAAGTCAGTACTGATTTAAATCCAATTTATATTAGTAAGGAATGAGCACTCTTGCACCTAGCTTTTTTCAGACATGGATTAAGCCTATCCAAACAAAAATACATGTAAAATTCAAGGAAGGCCGCCTCTGAAATCTTGTTTATTTATGTTAGCAATAAAGCTCAACCCGGCCTTAAGGCTTTTATTGATGTATACCGCTTTAAGATCAATCCAATACTTGCTTCCTTACCCAGAATTAATCATCCTTAAGGTTCTGAAAAAGCAGTGAAAATAGTTTTGATAGTAGTATTGAAAGGTTTGTCAAAAATAACTCACCTGGACGACCTCTTCATCCGTTACATCGGAGAGTGCCCTTGGGTCAACCTGAACTTCGTCTGGGTCATGGGTGCTGTGCAAATGCCAGTCAGCTTCTGAGAACTGGCTCTCATGATACCTAATGGAGTAAGAAATAGAAAGACTTCATTAGCAACAGTCATATACAGACTAAGTTTGCAAATAAACTCTAGTCAAACAGTAAGAGCTGCTCACTTGCAGCAAGCACAGCAAAACAAATTCCGCTGAAGTTAATCCCAAGAGAATATGTGAGAGGGAAATAAGTGAGAAGGCACACCTGTCACAAGTGTGGCTGTGGCTCTGGTCCATGAGCAGGATATCATCTACCTCATCCTCAATGTGAAAGGGGTGCAGAGACACAGGCTCATCCAGGGGGAAGGAGTAGTCAGCCATATAGGGGTGTGCCAGGGCCTCTTCCGCAGTCAGACGATCCATGGGGTTAAAGGTCAGGATCTTCTCCAGGAAATCAAGGGCTGTAAAGGAGAAGGACAATGAGATTATCAAGCTGGAAATACGAGATGTGATCTATGAAGTACACGACCATGACCCTGGGTTCACAAGCACTTCATAAGGCTCCAAGTACTTCTGATTAATTAAAGTGGTACTTACCCTGCGGACTGACATCAGGCAGCAGTTTGGCCAATGGTGTGTGAGGCTTGGTCATGTCATTGCGGATAAAGACGGGAATTACGCTATGGAGCTCCTGGCGGTCTTCGTCTCGTAGTACAGGGATTGACTCCAGGATCAGCTGCATCTGTTCCAGTTCATGGGCTCCTGAAACAGCAAACAGAAATATTATGGAGTTTTTTAGAAGAGAACCCATGACTCAACTTCTGCATGACTGAGGGAGTTTGAGTGAGGCAGCCTCGATTCCCATGATCTGCTTCAGATCATGGGAATTGAGATTTCATTTGCCTTGTGGTCAGCTCAAGGCTGTTTTAACAAGAACAGTCTCTCCCTGCACCGGCCGAATACGCAAAGTCAAACCGAAAGAAAACCAGACTGTCTGGTTTACCATGTGTTTAACAGACTTAATGACTAACAAAATTAGCATATGCGTCATCACACCTATACTTGACATTTACCTCTGTCACTTGAGCCACCTTAAAGACTGGTTTTACACAAGGTGTTAGGAGTGAGTCTGACATAACAAACTGAGTCAACATTTACCTGCAAACAGGGTTTTCCCTGTGAGCATCTCAGCAAAGATGCAGCCAGCAGCCCACATGTCGATGGCTTTGGTGTAGTTGTTAGGAGAGAGCAGCAGGCGAGGAGATCTGTACCACTTTGTGACAAGACCTTCAGAGAGATGGCCCTGTCGTGGTGGGAGACCAGACATTAATTGTAACCCTCTAAAAAATACATTACAGTACTGGAAATAGTGCAGCATTATCATTATTATTATTATCATTATCATTATTGTTATGAGTGACCAGTTACTTTCAGTTTGTCTTCATTCACAGGTAAGATGCTCATAAGTCTGCAGTGATTCACAATAAAAGCTATGATTACCCTTGTTTCATGTACCTCCACGTTTGCCACACAATACAGGTAACAGGAGATATGACACTATCCTGCAAGTCTGTGCTAAACATTCAGAGCCCTGTGCCATCTCCTTAACAGCTGTACTCTGTGCTGGTCACGTACGCCACACAGCATACAAAGACCCCCCGCCCAAAAAAGAACAGACCAATGAAAAGAGGGGAGATCAGACATGCAGGCCATGTCAGCAGTCTGAGCAGGATAATACCCCACTGCCACTAACCTGCACTCAAACAGATTCCATGACTAGTCATAAGGCCAGGAGGGCACCAAGCATAAAGGAAGCTGACCTCTGTATGTGTGTGTCTACACACTCAATGGGGGGAGGGGAAGTGGTAAAACAACACCCTTGCTGCGCTCTTTTTTCCCCCCCACATGCAGTGGTAGTTTGTGGGACCAAAATGGACTGCTCACCACCGAGGGAGGCTCCCATTTCTGCCCAAATTTAGCCACAAATACTTGATGTCATGCTATCCTTAAGTGCCTGCAAGCCCTTGTTTTGATGGGACCTATAAACGACACGACATGTATTCCTTCCTACAGGTAACCAGCTAATCCAGAAACACACACATCCAGCTTAGCAGAGAATGTAAATTAGGTTAGCTTGAAAGAGTCATTGCAGAGAGTAAGGACAATGCGTAATGGACTCTGAACTAAAAGGACCAGATTAAAGTTTGCCTACCAGCTAAGTGCATAAAGTGCATTAGGTGAACCTTCCAGCTCAATTCTTTTACAGATTTTCAAGCGGACCATTCACCATAAAGACAGACACGCAGGCTTTAAAGCATTAACAATGTCAGTACCTCCAGCAGCAGCTGGTGAATAACTTCACCACCGGATCTACATCAGCTCAGGCTGACATTTAATGATTCACAACTAGGCCTCTCCATGTGACATGCTGCGGTTAGTCAGAGCAACCTCAAGCAGGTTTAACCAGATGTCAGTAAAGGTGGCTTCTGGAGAATCAGAAAGATCCTCCCCCACCTCCCAATCCAGGATAAAGCTGTTGACTGAAAAATAAGTAATCAATTTTCTTGCCAAGACAGATTCACTTCAGAGTTCAACTGTCAAGTACTAAATGAGGAGGATGTGCGCCTAATAAATAAGAAAAAAACATTTCCATCTGGATCTTTGGCTTCTCTGAATAATTTGTGATACATCTGCTTGCTGCAGAACAAGATTAAACTACTGTTTAAAATCAAGAAAGTACAGAGTGGAATAATCAAAACCATCTCTCTAAAAGTCATTGAGCCTGAAGTCAACTTTGCTGCATTTATTCTGAATCTTGTGAAGTCTGGCACCAGACAGGCCCAGTGGTAGCTAAATAACTGGGTCAAGTATGCATTTTATTGCAGCTGTGGCTTAGAATTGTTCACTTTGATGAATGTGTGGCAGAAACAAACCTTGTTAAGGTCTTTTATAACATTCCTAACAACGTCACGGCTATCATCTCTATAGCATCTCAAATTACTGAACTTTACACCAAGCTACAGGCAAGCACAAGAGCCCACTTTTTCAATATTCAATAGTCTGACACGCAACATGCAAACACAACTGTTTCCGCAGCACAAAATTATGCGAATGTCTGACAAGTTTGCCACTTTTTCTAGGCGTCATAAAAAGACAAACCTTTAAATGGTTTGCCAAGCCAAACGATCTCTCAGTGATAAATCACAAGAATAGCGAAGACTAGACTGGATGTCACTTCTAGAGAATGTATTTTTGACACACTCAAACTGCTTAGCTTAGACACACAGTAAAAATTGTTAAAGCCTCAGCAATTCTTGTTTAGAACTGTTAAAAGCTTCTTTGACTGACTTTTGGTTCAGCTTAGTCTCTAGCTAAAGTTTGGGACAAGACTGAAAGCGAACGCAGGCTTTAGATCAGCTTCAAATAAGGCTCTGAGCAAGGCTCCCACAACGAGACAAAGGGCTGGCTGGGAAAAGGAGGGGAACTGGGGTTGGAAAAGTTAGATGAGTGCACGTGAATTTTTGTCATTCTTGAGTATGAGCCACTATTAGGCGAGACCTCAAAGCTCACAGAGACAGAAACTGTTTCCCCACAGAAACAGGTAGTTGTGCTTAAAACAAAGCTATGCAGGATTATTAAAAGCCTAAAGGGAACCATGGGCTGTTGATGTCTTTTAGCCAAGGCATTATAAGAAAGAAAAAGCGTGGGAGGAAAGGATTAAACAAACGCCTCGTGAATGCACCACTGATGCATGAATCCAAGATCACATTACCGAAGCTAAACTAGAAATTGAAGTTCACTGGAAAAATAGAGCTGCTTTTTTTAGAAATGATGTTATTCAAATACATTGCACTCCAGCATCCAACCACTGCGTCTCGGACCCTATGCTGTAAGTAGAGGGTGGTTGTGAAAGAGCATTTGCCCCCCAGTGAATGTGGCATGTGGTCAACAGTAAAACCAACTGTTTTTTTTAACGCCTTCACGCTGTGCCACTGGGCACTGGTGTGTTATCTGGGGGTGCTAAGTTCATTTTTAAACACGCCTCATTTGTTCTTAGACACTCACTTTAAATGAGTCTAGGAGCCATAAAAAGGTGGTTGGTAAAGATACTAGCTTAACTTTGCCTCTTGGTACAGCTATTATCACAAAAACAATGAAAAAAAAAACAAAACAAAACAAACAAAAACACAGTAAGGAGAGCTTCATGGAAAACCAGTTAGTCAATCTGACTATAGCGTTTCCATTTTTGAGCAAAACAGCAGTAATCTGCTGCAGTACTGAAACACACAATAGTGGAACAGGAGCTCTGACCCCAGGCAAGCAGCTTAAGGAGGGAAAAAATAAAAACTTCTCTAAAGCGGCTGGCCTGCTACAGACACCAAACTGTGAAGCTCTCATTCCTTCCCAGCAACTATTACCTTACTCTTCCTAGTGCGCAGTGACATACTGTCTCAAAAGACATGACTCATATGAAAACAGTCAGAGCTGAAAATGTGACTACATGACCAAAACGCAGTAATATTAAGCCAGTTATGGTAAACAAGGGTGCGTAAGTCTATTTCGAGGGATGCATTGTGTGGCAGGAGCCTGGATGTGTAAGGGATATGAATGAGACTGTACCATCCAGAGAAATCACCCATCACTTGAGCCCCATTTCCCTTCTGTGACTAATCCGAGACACATGCAAGCATCTGACTACCTTAGCACCTCAAGAAGATCCGGGCAGAGATACAGAGGGAGGGACAGGCTTCCCAACCTAGATTTCCTCACATTACACCACCATATGGCCATCAACTGGAATTTCCTCATCCCTTTATAAAGGTGACAGCAACACACAAGAGCTACACAGGCCTCCCACCTGGCTGCAATTACACAGGCTGATCTATACTCTTCTCACACTGAAGACAGAAACAGCTTCTTTAATGCTACAATTACATTGCTTCACAGAACAAAGGAGGTTTTATAGAAAGCATTAAAATGTGTGCATTCAACAGATGGCGTGCCAGCATTTGGCTTTCTAAGCATGTGTTTACAGTAAGCATCTTTCAGAAACCAGTGAAAAGCCATGAACAAAGAAAACAGCAAGGGACACAAATTTCTTCACTTCTAAAAGTCTCATGCATGAGAATTTGCTTATTGGAGCAATGACCTCATGCAAACAGAACTCATGAAAAGCATTCTCCTTTCACATGTAACAAATCCTCAGTGATTATTTATATTTTTTAAGAGCAGGATGTCCACAACGAATTTTTGCAGCCTCAAGCCTTCGTCAGTTTTTTCTGAAAGCTGATGGAGGCGCAACGTTGAACTCTTCCGGTTTTGTGTCATTTTGAAAACATTACCCTCCCCCCTCCGCTGGAGATCCTATTGTAGCACATCTTAATTAAGCCACATTATCAGAAACTAATCTCCAATTCTTATCGTCTATACTTTTACATAATGGAAAAAAACGTTTCCCACGGCTTTGTTTTCAACCCTCACTTATGAGAAGGGAAGGCGAGGCCTTACCTCAAGGAACCACATCCTGTCTAGTTTACTTCCTGCTCAAAAAACTGCGTCACCCTGGGGAGTACCACATTACTGGGCAATAAACATCTCGTGTCAGAGCAGCAGAGCACTCGTATATGGGCAAAGAGTTCACCAATGCTGCTATATTTGTTCTGCTTTGCGCTGTAGCCTGTGCTGCATTATAACCACCCATCATAAACCACAGCAGACCAGCAAAACTCTGCAATTGGTCTTACCTTGTGAGAGTAGTGAGGGTCCATAATGCGTGCCAGTCCAAAGTCCCCGATTTTAAGTACCAGGTCCTCCGTGTTGACAAACAGGTTGGCAGGCTTGAGGTCACGGTGCAGCACATTGGCAGAGTGGATGTATTTAAGGCCCCTGAGGAGCTGGTACATGAAGAGCCGGGCGTGATCCTCTGAGAGAAGGCCCCTCTCCAGTAGCTGACACAAATCAGTCTCCATGTACTCTTGCACAATGTAGACGGAGTTGACCTCCGTAAGAGACACCACATCCTCTGTTAGCCTGCGACCGTTGGGGCCCAACGTCTCAAACACCTAGTGCCATAAAAAGGAGGGTATGTATTGATCATGAAGTCTTTCCATTTTCTGTCACACCCAGATAAAAAAGATAGCAACTTTTTCTTTTTTTTTTAAACTTTGAACCTGCCAACATACCTTGACAATGTTGTCATGGTCGAGGCGTCTGATAATCTTGATTTCCCGGAGGGCGTGCTTGACGCTCTGGGGGTCAGTCAAGATAATTTTCTTCACGGCTACACGCTTGTCACAGTCAGTGTCAACTGCTGAGAACACGAGGCCATTCCCTCCGTAGCCCAGAGGCTTCAAGTCCATGTAGCGAGAACCCAGGTCAAAGCCGTGGATGTTCATCAGTGACTCAAACTTCTCTGCCATAATGACTTTTTTTTTGTGGGCTTCTACACCAAGCTTCTGCTATCTCTAATATTAGTCCTCTGGCCCGTTTCAAGCCCAATTTTCGCACTTAACAGAGGAATCCCCCTCCCTTGCTTCAGAGGTTCGGCTGACCCCTGTACAGACGACTACCAAGTCACCCCCTCTAGCTGTCACTGTCAGATGCAAGGTATTAATGTGTAGTCAAAGTTTCCTTCCATTTTGAGTAAGGAGAGAAATTTTTAAAGTTGAATTCATCCTCCAATCCTGAATGTGTGAATATATTTAAATGAACAGCTCTAAGTAAACTAGTGTTTGTAGACGGCAAATGGAATGGTCTTTGAGGCAAATTAAAGCGCACTGGCACGATCTTAAACTATAAAAGCACGTAATTGCATCCTCACAGTGCAAATACATTCAGTGTATGACTGGTCCTGAGCAGCTTCATGTGAAATGTGCGTAAACGCACTGCTAATTCTTTTCTTTCTTTTTTTTCCTTTTTAAATATATGTATAGATCTGGCTGTATAGTTTTCCTGTCAAGTCACGTCGTCTATAAAAATTGAAATGAGTCTGGCCTTTAAGTCTCTAAAGTAATTTCTCAGCCTCAGTGATCAGGTGGCTCTAGCTCGCCACAGTCGCAATCAAAACTATCATCCATTTTACTTGGATATAACCTGAAAGACAAAGAAAAAAAACAAGAAAAATAAGTGTGAGAACACATATATGGTGGCAGAGCAAACTGGGTTTAAGCCCATCATTTGACACACTGTTTCCGTCTTCTATGAAGATGTCTCACTCTGTAAGGCTGACATGTGTTAGGGATTTCCATTAAGCAACAAGCTGCCTCGCTCGGCCGGCTTTTGAACGCGGTGACATTACGAGAAGCTAACCCCTCCCCCGCTCCCAGCTCCAGTGAAGCGCCTGCTGGTCCGGTTTTCTAGGTATCGTTAAAATTAAAGAGATAACATTTAGAAGCTTCACGAAGATCAGTATCCACGAGAGTACACGAATAGTACACATTAAAGACGAATAACCGTGTTCACAGCGCCTACTTTTGGCCCCCGGTCTCTGTTGACTAGCTTGCGGGGGAGAAAAAAAAAAGCGAAGAAAGGCAGAATAACGGCAAGCAAGCGAGAGACCGCCGTCGATCTAATTTTGAACATAACCATGACCACCCTTTGACGTTAACATGAGCTAAATTATATGTGGAAAACATATCTCACTACATCACTCATTTTATATACTTAAAAAACATTAAGCCAGCGAGAAATGTGCCGACAGCGCGAACAAAGGGGTCGTTGTTGGCGGAGGCTTCTGACTACGTGGTACAGCTTTTCTAGCGCTAAGCAGCACAAAGCCGACGTCGATTAAACGGCTCGAATAACAGCGAATCCTCAGCGAAACCAACATAACATGTAAATAATAATCAAAATCTACATATAACATGTTACTCACGGTCCTTGTTTGTTGCATTAGGCAGGCTATAGTTTTAATCAAACCCAGACGAGGTTTGACTGCGATCCGCTCCCGGTGCTATGCGGATCTGTTGCAATCGCCATTTAGGCTAGGTAGAGAAAGGCAGCAGCGACGTCACAAGGCCACCTTCACTGACTGTCGGAAATATGTCTACTACGACTACGAGTCTTCAACAAACAACAATTTAGTTTTACTTATTTGTTGTTTCCCCCAGCTTTTAGTTGCATACTAGCAGTTATTTACAAATAAATATTCCTGATTTATTTTTAAAATTATTATCAACCCACTATTACATATTTAGAATACTGTAATTATCTTTAGTTCTAATACCCTAACCCCACTCTGGGTTCACTGGGTTCATTATTCAGACAATAACATGCCCTAGTTTAGATGCAGTGAGTTGGCACTGCTTCATAAATAATTAAGTTTAACTTAGATTATTTGCATTATTTCTAAAAATCACGAATTAATCACCTCATGTTTCTGATCATTTTTATTATCGCAGAAACACAACTGTGTCATATAACTCATAATACATGTATTGATATTTTAGCAGTGTAATGAACAATTAAGTTGGTAAGCAGCTAAAATGTCAGCAACTGGTGACTGAATTGGTTAAAAACAAATAAAAATAAAAACACAAAAAATAATCTATTGCCCAGACCTTTGACAGTCAGATATATCTGTATATCTGTATCTATATTTATATGTGGAGCTGTAAGCTTCGAGCAGTACTTGAATACAGCAGGAGTCATTCAAAACATTTGAAGTTGGAGTTCATTCCAGCTCAGTGTTTGTGTTTATAGACCAAGTGATAACAGCACTGTACCACAGGCAATAATACTTGCAGGAAATATGACCTCACCATCACCATCCTCATTATCACCTCCTGATGCATGCAAAGTTCAACCAGCTGTAACTGCAGGCCATTTTATAATAGACTAACCCCCAGAAGTAACAAACCTCTAGAAACAGTTTTTTGTTTTGTTTTGTTTTTTGTCACTTGTTCTATGATGCAACATAAAATGAGGATGCCACAAGATAATGGACCAGGAAGAACATTCTGTACCCAGCCTATTTGATCTCCTATCTGGCAATCTGGGTGGTGGAAATACTGCATTATAACCTGCAGAGCAGATACAGCTGTTCATTTTAGTTGAAACACCTCAGTGCATCATTTGCTTACACTTTGCTCTTTAGTATTTTACATTTAAAATTTGAGTTGTCCTCCAAATAGAAAATTATTGCCTATTTATTGCCTCTCAGAATTTCTGTTGAGAAAGCGTCATCCCTCTATTTTCCAACCATTGTTAAATTTTATTCAAAGCAGCATCAATAGTAAGAATGGTATTATTTGTCTTTTCTTTGCAAAACGAAGCTGTTTTCTAGCTTTTTGTTTCATTTTATTTATTTATTTTTAGTGACGTGCAGTAGTGGTCTTGTCAGTGACTTAAAAAAAAACCCGGACAGGTCACTCACATGCGCCATGCGGATTTACTCCCTTTGGCACCGACAAGGTGTTTCTCTTTTAGCGGCCCGACATCACGTCACATCAGATCTCCGCGAGGATTACACATCCCGAGGAAAAGAAGTGAAGAAATCAAATACGGCACTGATTTGATTCCCTCATTCTACGGATGGTCCCGCGAAGCGCCCGGTCCTCCCTCTCTGTGGATGCTGTGAATGGAGGGATGGAGAGGGAACGGGTGGGTGGGCAGGAAGGAGCATCATAGCCGCAGAAGTCTACATCAGCATCCGCATGCAGACCATGTGAGTGCCCATGTGTCCGACAATGCGGCTGGCTCTTACGGGCCGGGGTGGGCTCTGCGATGGAGGACAGAGAGAAACTACATGCTGCCGGAACGTGATGCGACTCGGTTACGAGTGAGACGGAGAGAGAGAAATGTTGGGAAAAGACATGATATAGTTCACCGCTGCTCTGAACATCAGATTACGATTGGGCTATATGTTATCCCGTCCATTAATGCTCCCTAAGGCGTAGAGTTATGTAATAACGCACTTTTATGAGCTATATTTTAAAAGCATAAAGATCTAGCTGAGGTGTATTTATTTATTTATTATTTGTTGGTTTGGTAAATCTATTATTTATAAGCGGCTTTTCTAGAAAAGATGAGTGAAACTGCCTTTAGAAACTGCATTGAGTGTGCTTGTAAAAAGTGATGCAAATGTTGCCAAAATGATCCTTTATTTGATTCCTGAACCATCCTCTACAAAAAGGTCAGGTAGAAGCTTCACTGTCTTTGTTCCAAGTCACTTTCTTTGAGCTGATCGGGTAGAAATCAGAAAGAGAGAACTTCCTTTTACTGGCATCTAGTCCTTTTGCACTTAACTCACTGATTGTGTGCGATAAAAAACCTCCACTGCGATTAACGGAATATGATATACAGCTACGAGTGCTCTTTGCTCTGTGGTATAGAGCCAAGAATGGAGGACAGAAGATAAAGTCACATATTGTATCTTTCATGAGACCCTGCCTTCACGTTTTGATCATGTTTGAGTCAGAAGATCCTGACTTCTGTTACTTACATTTCAGTTATTAATGATATATCTCCACCACGCAGGGTCATTACACTCTGTGCTCCGGGCTTCCTCTCTTTTATCATGAGATATAAGAGAACTGTTTCTCCAAGTCTTACAACGAAACATCTGACTGAGATGTTGGTAATTTACTTCTGTTTCTGCCACTGTCTTTTAATCATTGGCCCAACACAAACACAGCACTATTGCAGTACATCGGTCTTGTTTGCTGCGCACAGAGTGTCTCGTGTGTGGAAAATGAGTGTGCGCACATGCTGTCAACCTGCTTGTCACAGTGGTAAGAGTCTCTTACTAAAACACACACTTTCACCTTTAAAGAGTATCTGAGTTTATCTCAGCTCCATTTCTGGACATTGCTATCCTCCTGCACGCATCCCCTGTTTTATTATGTTGAACCTGTTCTTCATTTATACAAAGTCTGCACAAAAACTAAAATGTCCTCAGCTCTTGTCACTCTCAAGCTTGCTCATTCCTTTATGAAAGACAAAAATCTTCTGGTCTCTTACCATGGCTGAAATTCTCCAGTGACGAATGGAGCAACATGGTGCATGATTTAATAGTCCATTCAGAAGAGTATGCTGTGTGTCCGTCACTCCTAGTCCGAAAGGCAGAAAGCTTGAAAGACCCAGTGCACTCCACTGTCCGTTTATATGTGTGTGAATGTATTCTCAGAGCCTTGGCGGTGTGTTATCCTACTCCATGTGCCTCTGGTTGTGAGGTGGAGCTCCATGGAAAGTTAATATAGGCCAAGCCGGAGAGGGGAGGAGACTGCACTGTGTATGGCTTGGCCTTAGACAGAGCAGTGTGTCAGACACATAGAATCCACCTTTCTCTCTCTCTTTCTCTCTCTGCCACTTTTCTTACTCTTTTCTCATTCTTAAAAAAAATCCCTGTTATTTTCAGAACTGCTCACTTTTATTTTGTAAAAAGAAAAAGAGTTAATTATCTGTAGCCTGTCCTGAAATAAACTCTTGCTTCTAGGCAAGACACTCAGGAGTTATTTGTCTTTTTTTTCTTTAAAAAAAAAATCAATTTGCTTAAATGGGAGAAAACTGGTTTTGGTCACACATTTCAAAACTTGACTATCAAGTCATTGTTTGCAGACAACCAGACTAGATACATCTGCACAAAGAGACCCTTTTATGTGTGGGCATGTGGTGCATCCTTGGAAGGGGTGTCCTCTGGGTTTATTGCTCTTTTTCATTGTCTGTTTCAGTAAGGGTGTTCGTGAACTTGTGAATTTACAAATGCCAGACATCAGTCTCTGCTAATTCTACAGGAAAAATCATTTCCAGTTTTTCTCTTGCCCCACAAATCTGGTTTTGCCTTCCCTGAAACCTGTGTCTGTTCTCTGCCTAATCACAGCATCTCACCAGGTCTGCTACTTTCTGGCGGTGCTCCTTCCTCTGTCCTGTCTACTTGTCGTGCAGCACGTCCCGGTGTCTTGACAGGCTTGACAGGCTGGCATGTTTGGACTGTAAGGAAATACGTGCATGCACATTTGTTTGATATCTAAACCAGACCGCTGCAGAGTCTGGACCAGCTGTATGTTATCAAAATATGCATGTGAGAGCATTAGGGGTTAGGGGTTGTTTGCCTATATTTTGCTTTCTAAATCGTCACTTGTTTGCGAGGAATTAATCAATGGAGTGCAGTGCTTATGCTGTAAACTTGTGCGCTGCCATGAGCATCGCCTGCGCGAGCAATGTTGCGCTCACTTGTTAAACAGCATTGATTAATTAATCACTGATTACCCTGCCTGAGTGCAGTGAAAAACCGTTACATAGCACAGCTTACAGAAGCAATAAGTCCTGCTCTCGGTAGAATGACCAGCACTAATCTCTGATGCTTTTCACTACAGTGTCCTCTGTTATATAACAGTCTGCCTCACTGGAGCTCAAACTAAGGTGCAGAACGGCTCACAAAGGAGTTTCAACTCCCGCACCCTTGTAAATGACCATATGACCACAGGACGTGTACAGCAGCTATATAATCCATACACTCTCTGTCTGGTGCTGCGCTAGTCGGGTATTTCACAGTGTTGTGAAAGAGGCTGTGAAGTGTTTGTCATTGTGTCTCCAGTGCAAGGGGCAAATGTGTTTATGCAATGGCATGACTTGCATATCTTGACAGATCAGGTAGTGTTTCTGTGTTTTAAAACCTTTTTTTTCATGTATGATCACTTTATTTCCAAAGCTTGTTGTGTTTAAATTGAACTGGACTTCACTGCTGCACTGCTTCTCAAACTTAAAGCAAGCCAGCTGTATTGAAAAAGCACATTTCATGCATACAGGTAGTTTTGGGGTGCTGTATGAGACAAAAAAACAACACAGAACAAGTCAACAAGTGCACATTTTTGAATTTAAAAGGAAAAAAGTTCAACTTAAAACCACATGGGGGCACAATAAAAAAAAGTATATTTATATAAAACTGAACAATAAAAATAATAATCCACTGACGCTAGAAAATCCAAGTGTTTGTGAACTGTCTGTCTGTCTTCAGTCTGGATTGAAGGAGCATATTTAACGACACTTAAGTTCATGTCAAGGACAGATGAGTTCACATCCAGCTGTTCAAACGATTTACTCCAGCTGGAGATTGTTAGTGGGATGTGACAGTACGATTACGCAAGACACAATAGTGCCACCACCACTGGCATGAAAATCAGGCTGTTCTTTTTATTTCGTGGTTAACGTGTACTTTGGTTCAATTCTAAGATGAGACCACACCATGTGTAGCGTGTATTCAGTATCAAATCACCTTTGAAATTAAAAGATTGCAGAATGATATCTCTAGTGATTTTTAAATGAACACAAAGTTCAATCATCGTATCAACCGCATGACCAAAAAGTGTGTCAGAATGAAATCTCTGCTTTCCACGAAAGATAGATTTTGAATAAGTCAGAAACCAGAACTGCGTGTCTGCAGATTATAAATGTGTAATTGTTTTTTTTTTTTATCAGCATCTTTTCAGTGCTGTATTTTTGGAAGCAAAAAGTGAGATGAAATGCGAGGAGAGGAAAAGACCATCTGCCTTTTCTTTTCTTTTTCTCTCGCCATCTGTGAGTGGAGAATCCTCACACGCAGGATTGCTGGGGGTATGAGCCGTCCGCTCTCTGATGTGATATAACCTGTTTTGTCTGCTCCTCGCCCGCCACACAAATGACAAAATAGTACATTCTTGGGATACTCTGAAGTGAAATGATTAAGTGATCTGGCAGGTACACTGTGCGTATTGTGTGTTCTGTGTGCTTGATGTGAATGGATTTGTTTGTATGGGGTCAGAGATAAAACTGGGTGTTTGGCGGTGATGTAAGAGGATCAGAGGCCCTGGAATCTGAAGGTTTCTTAACGGCACTAATGCAGAAAGCATTCGCTGCTTATGTGTTTGAATGTATTCAACAGGTTCAGGTGAGACAGATTATTAAAAGTCACTGTCCAAACATCTGAAGCTGTATGGCAGGATATTATTGCATAATAGTAATCAAAAGCAAATAAAAGAGCAACCACTGTATTGAGCAAGAGCATGTTGATTATTAATAGATTAAAATAATTCCTCTAAATGAGCCGGGATTCTGAGTACATCATAAACCTGATACGAGGTTCATTTCAAGGTAAGTTGCTAAACGTTTGATGACACTTGAGTGGAAAGTTTGTTTTCTTTTTTCTTTTCATGGCAATAAAAGCGTAAAGATTAGAAAACAAGGTCAAAGTCAGATGCTGACCATGTTTTACGCCACAGCAGTGCCAGAACAAATCCTGAAGGAGATCATAAAGCCGAGATAAGTCCACCCAGAGCATGCTGTCCACAGAAGACTGAGGGAGAGCTGGACTATGATAACGATATGAAGTATGACACACCTGCAAATGAAAAAGCTGCGTTTAATATCAGATATCTCGATGTGTGATAATGATACAACACCTCTGTCCCGTCACTGTCTTTTTACTGTCTACAAGGTCTTATTACTCATAATATTTGGGTTTAAAATAAGACCCAGGACATCCTGTGCCATCAGTATCAACTCTCTCCTGTCTCGAACTTCTGCATTATTCTCCTTCAATGTGATTTTTTCATGTTTACGAGCTGAATCAGATGATTTTTCTAAACTCGTCTATCTTATCTTGTCTTGTCTTGTCTTATCTTATCTAAAATGTGTTTGTGCTTATTTATGCACAAAGGGGTTATGGTGCAGTTAGAAGACTTAATTTTGAATAATTACATAAGATCATCCTTATCTTTCCTCTCTGACTTTCCGTCACACAGACGCATTTCCATTGTCTGACTTTAGCAGCTCTCTCAAATCCTCGGCAGCCGCAGCATCAAGCTTCTTATCACACATCGGGGTCACACCAGCGATGGGCATGGGATTGATTGGCTTCCTCTGTCACACCAGCACTCTTTAAAGACTGATCCCAGATGAGCCTGAATCTCACTTCAGCTTTCCCATCAACTAAACCCTCTCTTATAATATCTCAAAATTCAGGGGCATGGCAGAGTGGCTGGTGTGTTGTTGAGAAGCAATACTGGGCTATGAAGCCAACCAAAGTGTTGAGATTACTAGCATATGATCACACCTCGCTGTGACAGAAGTCAGTGAATAACGCTGCAGCTGCTCTTACCGCCCCGCTTTCTGAGCCCCCCTGCTTTGGCTCTGTGTGTCTGTCACTGCGGATCAGCGGATCGATGTAGCATTGGGGGGGCACAGAGCATTCACTTCTATCAGCAGAGTGACAGGGTTAATGGGGAGCCCGTCTGGCCAATCTTGGCCTCACCTAGCTAGGCTGTCACTGGCATCAGCCCACCCTCACATACAAATTATTGGATAAAAGGGTTTCACATTGCTCTCCTGGGATTGGCCAATCACATCGCTGGGATGACATCACAGGCCCAGTGCTGCAAAAAATGCTTAGGGGTCCTTGTTCGAGACAAATCCTCCAAGGATATGCTGGGGTTTGAAAGTCAATATGAGCTTGTTCTCCGGTGACCGTAAACACAGGCTTGAAAGTGGGATTTTCCAGTCGCACAACAGGCACGTCTGTGACATCTGATTGATTGGCCTGTGTAAATCATCAATTATTAACTTGCGCTACTATGGCACGATGTGACCGGAAGGTGGAAAAACACCTTGCTGTTGTTTCAGGTCGATTGCACTGCATCCCTCTCTATCAGAGGACACTGAACTCGGGTTTGTTTTGCAATAACATGTAATCCTGTACCATGGAATGCCACAGCTCTTGGACCAACTGAGGTGTGTGCTCATTGGGTAATTTAGAGCCTTGAGAGTGTGCTTTACATGCGTATATATTTTCTTAGCTGCACTACATGCTCCACAGTACACCCTAGTGTGGGCTGAAAGCTTGGTGCAAGGTTTTTTAGTGGATAGGTCATTGCAGTTCAGTTCATCTCTGTTCCTCTGCAATGCTGAGGAATATATTGCATAATTAAAGAAATACAAGTGAAAAGGGATTAGGGTTCTTCTAGCAACTGTTGGACCCTTGTCTGCCTTATTCTTATCAAGGAGGATTACATGAGGCCATCAGGCAGTGCAGACTTCACCCAAAAATCCATTTAAAAGCTCATATGAGTTTGCAGTAGATTTGGGTTAGATGGGCTATAGCATAGACCAGTAGTTACATAATGCCAGACGACAGCGAGTGCCCTGCCTACCCTGCAGTGCTCCCCTCTATTCACCAGAACCATTTCTCTTTCTGTTGAAATGAGCGAACCTCCACTGACGTAAATGCCCCGGTAATGACGGACAGATCAATAGAGAGGCTTTTGCTATGTGAATGTGTGGTATGCAGTCATGCATGCCTGAATGTGTTCTATATATAGCTGCTAATGAATAGGTGACTGTGTGGATAAATCAAGTGCCACAGACAAATCAAATGCTGAAGTGGGAAGTGAGGACTGATTCCATCATCCCTGGTAAATCCATCCACAGACCCTCAGGCAATGCAGACACATTATAAATACTTTCTCTCTATTTGTCCACATTTAAATTGTGAGGTTTTGCGTACCTGCAAAGGAGCTCAGGTGGTTTTATAGAAAATAAATAAATAAATAAGGAAATCCTGTCTTTCCAAGGGCATCAAGTCTTTTTTTAAAAGGATTTTTGTTAGCGTTAGATAAGAAGATCAGTATCACTCAAATCATTGTGGTTATAGTGTGAGGCTCAGGCCAGCAGTTTGATAGCTTAGCTAAGCAGAGATGCAGAGGAACACAGCTAGTCTGGTTCTCCCCAAGGGTTAAATAAATTAGTAAATGAATAGAAAGCTTTTAAAGCTAACTAATTACCTCCAGCAAGGAGTTTATGTATTTGAAAGTGTTTGCCTGTGCATGTGTCATTCTGTCAGTAAACAAAATGAATAAATTCTCCTAAAAGCTTGTCGGAGATTTAAAATATCACGTCACATATGCCAAAATGTGTTATATTTTAAAGAAAGTATTGTTGGGAGAATACAAGCTACCTGGTTAGTTAGAACCCTGCTGTAGTATAATACTATAGAATAAGCCCAAGATAGTTATATCCAGTTACCTACAAATCAGTACTTATTATTCATCACTTACTCCTACATGGCAAACTGCTTTAAAATCAATAAAGAAAGCAAAATGAATAGATAAAAATTACAATACTATTGGCTTAAAAGTAAACACTGCCCAGACAGTGAGCTGCCCCGGCAAAGGTTTGTGCTCTCAGAATGCTTCTTGTTAACATTTAAATCTTGTTTGTATAATCTGTGTAAAAAAAGGCAACCCGGGCAACATCATTGTATTTTCTGGTGGGAAGTACTGTTATGTAAACTTTAGTTATCAGACAGAGGTAACATCACATTTGTTCTAGGATAGGATTTTATTAAGTAATCCAAATCCAATATTGTCATTTTTTTGCCATCAGTACAATGATTTGGGTTTTTTTTTGTTGTTTTTTAAATCCAGTTGGGGGTCAGAGGATATCCCTTCTGACATTGGGCATAGTGGGGCACGTCCTGCACATTTCTTTATAGCACAGAGAAGCACATGGCCACAGCTAATCATAGCCACAGCTAAGCAATTTTAGATCAATTTTAGATAGCTAACTTGCAATTATCAATTGCAAGTTAGCTAACATGGATGCGTTTAATGTGTGGGAAGCTGAAATCTAAAGAAAACCCACTCAGGGACAGGGACAACATGCAAACTCCACACGGAAAGGTAAAACCCCCAACCGAGAGCACGAAATCCATCCATCTTTGTTTCATTGCATAACTGGCCTTAATCATGCATGAGCAGCTGAATTCTGTAGGCTGTGCAGAGGAGAGGAAGGCAACAAAGGTATGTGATGTAAGGTGGCAGCAGCGTTTTGTGTAGAAAGCTGAAACAGACACAGACGAGAAATCCAAGAAGGGAACGATCATCACTTTCTACACTTTGAGGTACACATGCAAATTGCTTAGGGTGATGCTTTGAGATTCAGTCTTTCATCAAAAGGCCAATGACAGCCTGTCTTTAGGTTTCTGTGAAGGCCTGAGACTTCTTTAGCACAGCTCTGCTTCTCTGCTCTTGCAAACAACTATTACCTTGCTATAATGCTTGTGTGGGAGGAGAGTGTGAGAGTCTGTGACCTAGAGACAGACTTCATTACTATGCACAGAAAAGAAATGAGGAACTGCCCCTTTAAGAAGTTTTCACCATCTTTAAGCATCTTTTTCATGTCTGCTCAAACAAAACGTCATGTTAATTAACATATTTTACAGGAAATTGATCTCATAAAGCAAAAGCAAAGAAAATATTTTAAACGAAAGAATAGGGAGACCATTACAACACATTTCTTTAGCCCAACACGTCCACAATACTTGAACATACATGAGGTACAAGTGGGATTTTGGCTGCATCTCTTTTGCAGTTGTTATTTAACAATAACACCAGCAGATTACGCAGTGTAACGAGACCATTTACCAGAGTGTTAAGCAAACATATCCTCAGGAGTACTAACGAGGGCCCGAGGGAGCAAATGATGAGAGACAACAGAGACTGATGTGAGCACACCATGTCTGTGCGCTGCTCTTTGTTTGTAGACAAACATCCTCGTTCTTACAGAATGTCCAGTTTGTCGATTTAGCTGGAAACAGAGCTAAAAGCTGTAAGCAGTCTACTTCATCAACAACATCTAAGTCCTCACCATCATGTCTAATGCAAAGTGTATTATGCCTACACACTGACCTTTACAGAGAAAGCACTATACACTATACACCCCTACACAAACTTATATTAAACTCATATCCTGTTAAAGAAGTTAAAGAAGCACTTTCAGAACAGGCAGGACAGCATTTCATTTCCTGCGTTTTTGTCTTTGATGGTTTTTTTGTGACAGCCAGTTCATTTTTTAACCAATCAGCATTCAACTTTCAGAATTCACATTCATCAGGCTATGCATTTCCCCATAATCCTTCATTTTGTGTCAGATACCCACAGGCACGCAAATTCACTACCATGAATTCCACTTTACAGTCATTGCTGTTCTTACGTGGTAAGTCATATATTTGCATTGGCACCCTGCTTGAATCATCTTTTATTGGACCAACAGAAACACAACAGAAATCATACAGTAGCTGTAACAAGGACATTCATCTCTGTCTTTGGTCTGAATTTTCTGTCTTTGGCTTGGGCGTGGGTACTTGCAGATAACTCCATCCTCTCTCTCCCAGAAAAATGTGGCCACACAGATTCAACAGCTTTGTCTACTACAGCACGGCGTTAGGCCCTCTCTCTAGGCAGAAGCATACCATGAGAACATGGAAAGACAAGGTATACTGTGGAATAAAGTGAAGTATAATTACCAACCTGTCAGACAGACTTGGACAGACTGGCACAGACTGGGGGGGGTGTTGCTCTCATGGTGGAGGACAGGGTTTTTAGCCAAGGAGACATGTCATTGCTGGCAAGAATGTGGTCTGTCTGATTAATCTGGTAACCAGCCAAGAGAAAGAGGTGCTGAGACAGGAGTTGCTGGGTAGTACTGGCACTTTTAGTGAGCAAACACGACAAAGAAAAAAAAAATCATTTTAGGACTGAAGGAAAAAAATAAATAAATTGTTTGTCTATTGTAGACAATGAAATAAAAGGTGTGGCTGCCATATCTTTTCTAAGAATTGCAACCACAAACAGTATACAGTATAGCTATTTTTAACAATTTCCCATTTGCAACACATTGTAAGAGTCCATAAGAGGTCACACGGGTGGCGACCTGCAGCATTTGTGGTTGTTTAAATAATCGTGAACGAAAAAAGGCAAAGAAAAAGGCTTTTTTAAGAAAGTGAAAGGTTACGCTTTCTGCACAGTTCAACGACCAGCACATCCTGGTCCTGGTTCACACTGACAATGACACTAACAGTTATAAATAGAAAACAAGGCTTCTGTGTTGCTTTCAAGTGCTTGTTACATAAATGTGAACATCAAATTAAGCAAAAAGTAATAGTGGAAACTGAGCCCTCTGCAAAATGTGCTGCTCTTCCGCTTCAGGCTTGCCTCGAGGATTCCTCAAGTAAGACAGAGACCAGAGCATGCTTGCATTTGTTAGTCACTCAGCCAGTCCCCTTTCATGCCCCATAAATGGTATAGACTATAATCAGTGCTTCTTTTTAAAATTCTATTAACATGTTAATAAAGATATTGTGCCGTTTTGTTGCTGTTGTGCAAACCAGCAAAAATCCACATGTACAGATTTCATGAAACTATATGAGATGTGTCTTTTTAACATGATGCTAAAATGTAGATTTCATGAAGCTAATGCAACTTGTATGTATGTGTGAGTCCTGTTGTAATGACCCAAGAGCGCTAATATGATGGTGAAAGAGAAAATCCCTTCACAAAGGTATGTAACCTCACAGATCAATCCTCTTAACTGATTAAAGCTTTACCACAGGCTGCACTCCCTGCAGCCATTTGCAGGTCAGCCTCCTGCCGTTACGGAACAAACTGGCATCGACACTGATTAGGATCTTTAGACCTGTTGCTATCTTCATGGAAATAATTAAGATTAACAGGTGAAAGTGCAGAATGAAGGACTCCAGGACCATTAGATTCATTTGCTTTCAAATTGACTGCAGTACTCAAACAAGGGAAACAGTCTCATTTCATTCTGTATTGTTAGAATGACAGTGCATTACTCCAACAAACACCATCCTGATGTTATTGGTCCAATTATCTTTTGAAGTTCTTTTATTTTTTCCACCTCAATTTTGACCCAGTTTGTCCACTTCAGCCACCCAGCTATGTACTTGTGTCCACGCTTATCCGCTGTGTCACAGTTGAGGGGAATAAAAGTAGGTCAGACTGAATATGTAAAGGGGCCCTTAAAAGGGGCTACCCAGCAGGATAGATCATTGTCTCCTAACGGAAGGTATGATAAATATGTGTAGTCCAGGTATTAAAACAGTCAAAAGTGTGCCCTCCTTATATGAACTACAAACAAGCCACCTTGATGTAAATAAACATTTAAGGTTTTATGTTTTGGATAAAAGGATAAGGGTTGGGAAATAACTATAACTCAGCATTTTCTAAGGTCATGCATGTGCTGTTTTGTGTGTGCGTGTGTGTGTGTGCGTGTGTGTGTGTGTTTGGCTTCTCTGTAATGCACTGGGTGCTCTTATTCAACTGATGCTCTATTTGTGGAAGTATCCATGGTGATAATGATTTGCAGTCATGGAAAAAAGGGCGGATGGACAAGTGGACGCATCTATTTGGCACACATGTGATCTCTGCTCTTCCTGCCAGTTTATTTACCCGCTCAAACAAAGGCTGGGAGAGTCTGATACGGGTTACGAGGGTAAGGGTGTTTTTTAAGAAGTTCCTGAAAATCCTGGATGATAAAATGAGGGAATGACACGGAGGAACGGAGAGGTTAGAGCGTTCTGACGGCTGACACAGAGGTCAGGTCCTAAGAGTGATGCCTAGAATCACAACCTGATTTAATAATTCCCGCTCTATCGCGGAGGCTGTTTTGGACAGACAAAAAGTGTCACTCAGCAGAAGCAAGCTCATTGATCATCTTACTTCTCTCTGAAGTTCACTGTGGGGTGATTTCATAACAGCAGTCCAGTAACGATAAAGATAACAAAGACCAGACCATCAGTCACCAACCAGTCAAAGCAGACATTTATATTAAAGTGTCCAAAGTGGAATCTAAATATTACCCTTGGTGCTGTGTGCTGACATCGTTTTCTCTGATGCTTTAAAGCTACAGTGTTGTGTCACAGGATTGAGGACATCATGTTATTGTGACATTAATTTAAAGCTATCGAATGCATGACACAGTGTGTGACAAAGTAAGTATTTCAGATCTCTTCAGGGACTCTAAATATCTGTTACTATGACACTTATGAAAAGCTGTGGGTGGTTCAGCTGCAGGAAAAAAAAAGTTTCATCAAAACTTTGTTCTTCCAAACTTAAAAGTAAAATAAAACTGGTTTCCAGGCAATGCAGATTATACTAGACTAAGATAACCAATCAACTAGTGTGTGCAAATGTAGAGATGGTACATTAGTCATCTGTCATCCCACTCGGCGTGCTTTAGCTTATCAAAATCATGGCGGTAAGATAGAGGGTAGACAACGGATGAGTCAAGAGGGAAGAGAGAAAGACAGAGAGTTTGCTTGGCTTGGTGCTGTCAGGGTGGTTAGATAACTGAAGGTCAGGGGCAGAATGTACTGTGCAGTGAGTCGCAGCGGGCTCTGAAATACTGCAGGCTGGGGAGACTGGGCGAGCTCTCTGCCCACACCTGACCTCAGCACCTTTCTCCCTTCCTCCACTCTCTTCCATAACATGCCTAAGCTCTCTCTCTCTTAATTTTCCTCTCGTTCTCCCTGGTGGGCAAGACATGCATTCTTTCATTAGCTTTAAGTTTTTTCTATTTTATCCGCTTAAATGTATGATCTGCTGATGGGCTTGGAGTAAACATCTACTGCATTACTTCGTCCATCTTTCACATCAAGGAGGAATTTTGGACAACTCCTCTTTACTGCGTTGCTTCAGTTCATTGAGGTTTTCAGGCATTCGCTTATGCACAGTTCTGCCAGAGTATTTCAAGTAGGTCGAGGTCTGGACTAGGCTGCTGTAACACCTTGACTCTTTTATTTTTCAGTCATTCTGTTGTAGATTTGCTGTTTTTCTTGGGACCATTGTCATGTTGCATGAGCAAAGCTTTAGCTGTCAGACAGATGGCTTCACATTCAACTCCAGAATACTTTGGTACACAGAGGAGTTCATTGTGGTTTAAATGACAGCAGGTGCCCAGGTCATGTGGCTGCAAAAGAAACCCAGATCATCAGCCCTCCAACACTGTGCTTGAAAGTTGGTGTGAGGTGTTTGTGCTGTGTTTGTTTTTGCCAAATATAGTGCTGCGCATTGTGGTGAAACATTTTTCCACTTTGTTCTAATGTGTGCAAAAGAAATTGTTCCAGAAGTCCTGTGGTTTTTCATATGTATTTCACATGCTACTGACCTGGTATATTTCTATGAAAACAATAAGTGGGTACTTAGTTTTTCATTGTACCTTTTAAAACTTTGGTTTGTTTGTTTTTTGCACAATACTGTATTTTCTATATGAATTTGACCCATTTGTGTCTACATGTCAGCTGATAATCGCACATCCAATGCTAACTCTTTCTCGCATATGAAACAACCAGAGATGATAGCAGAACTCATGTTTACTTGATAAAACTACCTACATTTAAAAATGCTGACGTTTAGGACTTAAATGAAACAGTTACTCATCAGCAAAATGTAGCTCAAATGTCAAAAAGTGTTCAATGTCTCAATTTAGCTCAAAATGCATTTTCTGTACACAACCACATCATAGGATATTAATATACATGAGCAAATGTGTGAGCAGCACTTGTGTGATGTTTTAGTTAGTTATATCTGCAGTATTTGTAGCTACAATACATAAAGTTTAGCTTGGTTTGGTGGTTTCCCGTTTTGGGCTATGGCCCAGATGTTCTGCCCAGATGTTGCCCAAAAGATAGTTCCAAAGATGATGAAGTGATTAGTGGTATGAAGTTCTGTTACAAAACTTAGTATATAGTATAAATCACTGTGAGCAGCCCATGCTATAAGCATGTGTATGACTACATCTGTACTTGTCTGTATGAAACACACAGGTCAGATCTTTGCAGATAAACCTGTTGTTAACCATGCTTTGCTTGTATGAACACTAACACCTATCCATGCCAGACAGCAGTAGGGAGAGAGCTACTCAGGGTACTGGTGCATTTATCGATGGTGCACTACTTTTTGTGTTTAATGAGGGAGAAAAGTGACTCTGACTGAAGAGAATCTGTAACACAAAGGGTCACCTTGCTTTTCTTAAGTCTTCTCTTTTTTTTTCATTTGGAAAAGCTCAAGTGTAATCTGCATACGGAGCAGCTCACAGTTGAAGGTAACCCGTTGTTTACAGATTAAATCACGATCCTTCGGCAGAACAGGCTGACCCAAATCGTTAAGGTCAGAAGAAAAAAAAAAAAGAATCCAGATGATACGGGATTGTTACAGTTGTGTTTGTTTGTGTGTGTGAATAATACACACCTGCTTGTGCGTAAGGGAAAATGTTAGTGTTAAGACCCCTGCAGCGGTCTCTGGGCCAGTGTCATGTGTGAGTGTTTGTGAGTGTTTGAGGATCCTGTAGTGAGGGTAGGGTATTGTATTTCTATTTTATTTATTAGCCTCTTATGTAAGCACCAGCAGGGGGAGGGGACATACTGAGACAGGGGAAAAGGGCACCGAGCTATGAAATACAATCAGAGTGGACAGAGTTGAACTGTTATTGAATTAAGTCAACAAACGGCAGGAAAAAAAGCTTTTCACTACACAGACTTATTCCGATTATTGAGTCTTCCTAAAATGTGTATTCTCTGAAAACAATTTGGCTCAGTGTTAGCCCAGTGATGGACTAGCGATCAGTCCAGGGTGTAACCTGCCTTTGGTCCTGTGACAGCTAGGATAGTGTCCAAACCCCTGTGACCACGAACTGGATAAACAGTTAAGAAAATAGTTGAATGGATAACCACCACATTCTTCAGAGACTGTAACTGTTACTTATAGCCCAGTCCGTACCAACACAACAAAAGTGATGCTACCTACTTGTGTTATGGTCTCCACAGTTTGAAGCATTAATTTTAGAATTGTGTCCACTGTCTTGTTGGTTTTTGGACTCTTAAGTGACCAGATGAGTTATCAGGCTGCAGCCATGGACTGTATACATGAGACAGGTATCAATCCCTGCGAATTGGTGTGAAAAGGCAACAACACCAAACAACACAGGTTCAAATGATTCAAATATGCTGATGTGAGCCCCCCTCCAAAAAAAAAGACAGGGTCCCAACCCAAGTTCTGAACCAGACTCTGCTGTTGTTATTTTATTTTATTTTATTTTATTTTATTTTATTTTGAAGGAACACATTTTATTTTATTAAACTTGAGAGTCTATGGGAGGCAGCTTCATTTCGCCACTGAATCAACTGGGTTTTTTTTGCACATCCATGTTGGCTTTATTATTCAGCCCTGGAAATGGCTACTACTACTGTGTGGGACAAATCAGAGACTATAACCAAGCCATTGTAACCTTAGTGACCAATTATTTCATGAGGTTCTGGTGATAATAGAAAACCCAAATGCAAGCCTTGGAGAAAGATAGAATAGAATAGAATAGAATAGAATAGCCCTTTATTGTTATTGTACATGTACAATGAAATTGTAGGTGAACCACACCGACTGTGCCAGAATAAAACATAAATAGTAGACAGCAGGAATAAATAGCAAACAGATGGAAAGATGAAAAAAACACACAGAACAAACCTTCAAATTCAACAACAAAATACAAGAAAAAAACAACAACTAAAAAACAAACATGCGTAAATAGAGACAGGGGAAAACAACAGACACTCAAAGACATGAAGGAACACAGGGCTTTACACTCACCAGCTATTTCATTAATAATATCTCGCTAGTATCATGTTTGCAGTAGAAGGTTCTTCCTTCAGAAATGACTAAATTCACAGATTCAACAGAGGTTCAAGAAAGTGCCTGAAACATTCCTCAGAAATGTTCGTCCATCTTGACATGACAGTTTCACACAGTTGCTGCAGATCAGTGTCGAGAATCTGTCATTCCACCAGATTACAAAAGTGCTCTACTACTCTGTGCAGTGACTATGGAAGCCGTTTGGTGTCAAGGAACTTCCTGTGATGTTATGGAAACCAGTTTGAGATTATTTAAGTTTGTGACATAGTGCGTTATCCAACCAGAAGCAGTCATCACAAGATGGGTACCCTGTGGACATAAATAGCTGGATAACAATAATAAGGTTGGGTCCAACATTTACATGATGCTGAGTTGGTACTAAGGGGCCTAGAGTCCATCCATCCGTCTGTCCATCCATCCATTTTCTTTTGCTTATCCAGGTTCAGATCAGGGGTCCAGCAACCTACACACAAAAGTAAATAAGTAAAATGTATCTGTTACAAAGTGCTTTACAGAGCTCACACCTCTCTCTCCCCAACCACCTCCTTCAGCTCATCCAAGGGAACATTTAGGCGTACCCAAGCCAGCTGAGAAACATAATCTCACTAACATGTCCTGGGTCTCACCCCGGAGATGTCCCAGAGCCACGATGTGTCTTGTATCCTTATGAGCATGCTACAAGATGAGGCATGCTAATCGTCTTGTAACCTGCTTGTGTTCACAATCTCCTTCTTTCTGTTATTAAGCCAACTATCTTGGCCTCACTGTTACTGTACGCTCTTTTCAGAATACACTTTGCCACCATGGGAGGCTCTTGGTCCACCTTTGCTCCTATTAACTCGGTATGCTCAAGGTTTTTTGCTTGGACCTCTTCTCTACACCATGTATATGCTCTCCCTTGGTCAGATCAAATCTCTCTCCAAACTAGCCTTTTTTCCACCTAATGAACATCTCTCGACTTCGTCCATCACTTCCTGACTCTGCAGCAGAGACCCTTATCCATGCCTTTGTCTCCACCCGGATGGATCATTGCAATGGGGTTGTGTTTTGGATTTCCACCAAAGCCCAGGACAGGCTCCAGTATGTCCAGAGCTCAGCCACCAGGCTTCTAACACCCACTAGCTCTGAGAACATATCACCCCCACCCTCATAAATCTCCACTGGCTCTCGCTCAAGTCATGCATTACTTGCAAGATCTCTTCAGTACCTGTCTGACCTGCTGCACCCATACACAGAGCCTTCAGTGTGGCTCTGTGTATGGGCCACACTGAAGGCCCCCCTTGGAAATCAGTGTTATCAGACCACAGACAGTATTAACAGTAATGTCATCCAATGGTTTCAGAAGTCCTGCTCTCAAGCCTTGAGATCAGTGTTCTCACTATCACTGTCTTGGTTGCAAATAGCTGGATTTGACAAGGTTGAAGAATTGCCAATCACAGATAAGCTCCCATTTTGAAACAGTATGACCAAGATTTTAAAAACAGAGCCTGTAAGCCCATAAACTCATCAGGAAATATCATTCTCCCACAGACTTCTATAAGACTGGAGGTCTGTTTGTACCCCCAGCTATGGTTACTCAGCAGCCTACAGATAGAGTGCAGGTTTAAGGCACTTGCACAGTGGCTTCACTTTTCAGACCCAGAAGCTTCACCCATGTTTTATACTGTCTCTGATTCAGACACATGGAAACACGTCATTGTTTACTTAGATCAGCACCTAGCATAATACTGACCTAGCCACTGCCTTCTCTTGGTCCTAGTTGGCAGAACGGTGCACAATTTAGCCCCAAATTACAACCTCCAAGGTGACTTATGTTTTGCTGTGCAAGTCTTTGCAAGTCTTTACCCTCTCTGCGCTGGTCTGCCACAAGCACAGAATATGTGATGTTACAGATTACAGGTACAGGCTGAGCAGCAGGCAGATTGCTATAAGAAACATCAGAGGTGATACAGAAAAAGAGAGAGGAGAAAACAAGAAAAAAGAGGGTAAAATGCTGCAGTCCTCTCCCTCTGCCTCACCCCTATTCAGTCAGTGCTGACTGTGTAGCAGTGCCTCCCTCACTCCCCCACTCCTTACTGTGTGAAATTGGGTTTACATAACCTACTGCAGTCTGAGATAACGCAGCGCACCACGACTGGCGACATCTTCTCCTTAAAGGCAACAAAGACACACAACATTTGCATGAAGCAGCATTAAACATTCATGGCAGTACCATGGATAGACTAGTATGTGGTATACTAAAGGCTACTGTTTCTACACGCCACTGTTGTGTGCAAAAACACGTATGTACAAACATCTGCGCGCTCACAGGCCTCTTCTGAGTAAATGAAATGGAAAACGCTAACGCTCTTCCATCACATTGCTGTCGCCCACAGCAATGAGTGGTTTAGGTGCATAAAAATATCCATAGCTCTTTAAACACTGCCGTCCCCCTCTTGCACATAAGCCTGTACCATGTGAACAGTATTCAAGAGGTCTTTGATATGTTCTCTTGCAACGACAGTAGTCTCTGGATACATCAAAGGTGTGTGTGTGTGTGTGTGTGTGTGTGTGTGTGCGGCACAGAGGGGCCGTTGTCAAGAGAGAGAATGCACCCATTTTATGCAACTCTTACTTAATCACTTCGTGTTTTACCAGTTTTGTATAGGCTTGTTGGCTACAGCCAGTTCTGTCTGGATGGAGCTGGGCAAGAGGTCACTTTCCAGGGCTGTTATCTATCTCTGGGAACCCAGTTTAATGCCTGTGTGTGCGACACTCTGCGTCATTCTGGCTGATGAAGTTGAATCAGTTACCAGGATTGTTGTTCCCTACATTCTCCTCTTACTGTGTAGCTCAAAAGGGATCAAGTCACATTACCTCAGTCAGCCTCATTTGTTTTCTAACAGCTGGAGGACTGACGTACCAACTGGACTGGACTGAACCCTTTCCTAGTAAAGGTCCTGGTAAAGCTTCAGGACTTGAATTACCCAATGAATTAGCCAATAGCAGCACATTAAGTTCATCTTGAGGGTGTGTTTTTAATGAAGATTTTTAAAAAATAGATTGATAGTAAGAGCCTAAAAAGAAGTGCATTTTGAAATAAAACCTATTAGACTATACCAAATCAGCATATCTGTAGAGTGACATATTTGAGTATACAGAAAGAAATGTTTTAAAACTTATCAAGTTGATGAATTTGAAAAGATTGTAAGATTAATATTTTCATACTGGTGATCCCACTAATGCTACTGGCTGACGTTTGGCACCAGAATTAGTTTTGTATTTTCCAAAACAGTTTCTATTTTTTTTATTTAATATTGACTTTTGGTTTTGTTTTGTTTTGCCTGTCTTGTCTGGCAGCGTTTGCAATCTTTAAGATCACAATTCTGATTGCAAATGCTGCATTGTGGTGCTGAACACATTATGCCTTTGCTAGAACAGCTATGGAGAGTCTCTATAGGCTCTTCTTGTTCATCTTTCATCTGTTCGTTTATTCATTTGTTTTTGTGTCATTTCAGATATTGCATCATATGTGGAATAGTATGACAATGTCTAAGGCAAGACAGGCAAAAGACAAAAAAGAGGTGGTGGTGGGGGGATAAAAACAAATACCAATGCACAATGTATCACCAACTGCTGCACCTGTAAGAGACAAAGGAAACTCCCAAACAAACATACAGCACCTGGAACACACAAAAAAAGAAAAAGCACAGATACATAAATCAACAATCTTCTTATAGTGTGTGTGTAAGAGAAAGAGAGAGCGAGTATGAGTGAGTGTATGAGAGTGTCTTTGTCACAAATGTACTTAACGATGAGGGTGGGAAGCTGCAGCGTAACCTGTAATGATCACCACCACAAATTGAAAGCGACTGACGTTTTGTTTTTAATTCAGTTTAGTTTCATTTAGGTTACAGTTTGGATTTTTGTAGTTTTGGTTTAGTTTTGGTTTGTTAGTTTTAGTCTTTTTTTTTTAAAATTATTACTATATGAAGGACATATGTTAGGGGCAAGATTTAGATAAATCCACAGGTATTGCTACAGGTATCGCTAATTTTTATTTTAGTTAATTCAATTTTACATATAACTGTAACTGCAGAAATATACTACCAGTACAGTTATGTTTTATTGTTGAAGCACCAGTCTTGTTGTAGAATGAAACATCTTACTGGGTAAATCGCTATAAATTTTGTCCAGGTACGATACTTGGTGCTTAGAGACACACTAATCATAGACTGTACATGAAAGATGGATTTAAGCCTTTTTTCCATTAGTACCTACTCGGATCGGCCTGAGGCGACTCGAAGTGGCACGATTCACCTTGACTCATTTTCCATGAGAATCGAGTACCAGCTAATGGTCATTATAGCAACGCGAAAAGGTGTCCTGTGACGTAATTAGTATGCTACATGAATGCCACAACAAAGGTGGGCGTCGAGGAGACGATATACCTGCTGCTCCGTCTGTGGCTTGTTGTCAGACTCGAGGACCACAGCGTTGTCTTTTGTAGCCATTTTCTTCGTTGCCGAATTTCGATTTACATGAAGGAGATGCTCTCATGACTCATCGAGTGACCCCTCTGACCAGCCAATCGTTGGTATGCAGTCTGCTGACGTCACCTTTTCAAATCGGTTGGAATCCCAGCAAAGTAGGTTCTGAAAAAGAACTTGGTACCAGGTTTTATGACCAACCCAAGCAGGTGCTAATGTATAAGGGTCTTTAGAGTTGAGTTGAGCCTTTTCGCTTGATATTTTGAAACCAGATGTGATGAGTGAGGGGTGGATCTGACTCAGAAACCAAGGGGCACTGCAGACTCACACAGCAGTGTCTAGTCCACAACAAGGTACAGTTATGGAGCTCAAACTGCCCCACTGACATCCTTAAATATGTATGAAGGTACAGCTTCAACTGCTGGATCAAACCATAAAATTCTTCCTGCTGCTGACTGCTTATGAGAATGGGATTAACCCAGAACCTGTTTCTTCCTATTCATGATTAGAACGATCAGTGCCAGCTCATTGTCGCTTGGTGTTGACTTCATTTGTTTGATATTATGAGTTTTTTTGGGGATACAGTTTTTGCAAAAGCAATGCTTCACTTTTATATATACAAAAACATATATAAGTTAACAAGCTTGGTTATCATATATAGGCTCTAGTAGTACATTGGCAAATATATAATTTGCCAAATAATTATGTAAGAAAAAACCCCCTAAAATGCTGTAAATGTTTCAAGAGGTTCAGTCATGAATCAACTGAAGTGATGCTTCACTGTTATAGTGGCTGCAGCTGCCTGTGTTGGTCTCAACCTGCACATTGCTCAATGAAGCAAACAGGTTGTTTATGCAGTTTGGAGAATAATAAGCCAGGTTAGCTTGCTAATAGTAACACTAATTAGTGTTTCTTTTTACCGCATTTAGCTGCAGGCAGGCTGTCAGCTCTCGATTAATATGAGATTTAAAATGTTTTGTTTGTTTATATAATGACTATGTAATTCAAGTCTGCAGGTTTCCTGTGAGATTTTACATCTTCTAAAACCCTTGGTGTCCTGACAGCTGAAACGGTGACGATTTGGCAATAATAATGGCACCGATCTATGGTTGACAATTTAAAAGGGTATGTATTAGCAGGCCCTATAAGGGCTGGGTGTTTAGCAGAGGTGTAGCAATGGCATGGGTTAGAAAATCAGAGGGGGTGCCAGTGAAAGCTTGGGACTTCCTACAGCTGCTTGTACAGGAAGAAGTAGGAATTTCTACTCCTACTCCTTCCTCTGCAGGCAAGTTATTGAGGGGGGATCTTCTCCCACAGAACTACAGCTCCTTTGTCTCAAACCCCAAATCCTCTAATCTCTTGTGTCTTCTATCAGGTGGGTTTTGGCATGGTCTTCTCCTCTGACAACACTACACTCCCCGGTTCTTTCCTGAAACATTCACACGATCTGCAAAAAACCCAAAACAAAACCAAAAAACCCCCACCACCTCTAAACCAGCGCACTAAAAACACTGGTCAATTATGTGTGTACATGAGGGAGAGGAACAGAAATGGCAGATGCTGCTTCTATGCCATTAACTTAATCTTTCGGCAGCCCACAGCAATTATGCCATTAACAGCCTCCCCTCGAAACGTAACAGTTTGTTTCATAACATCGTAACAGCGTGATTCATATATATATGATTCATGGTGTTAAAAAGATGAAGAGGCCTCGAGAAGCTTTGGTTACATAAAACAACCGTTTTTTGTTTTTTATTTTTTTATTTCTCACCTCTTCTGTACACAACATAAACAAGCAAACACACAGACACAGCCAACCACACACAGGTCATAAGAAAATATACAAAAAAATATGGCTGTTTATATGCCATGTGGGCTGAGCACTGATAATACAGTGGAATGATAAGAGAAGATGAATTATTCGTCGTCGTCTTCCTCGTCTTCTTCGTCGCTGATGACATACTTCTTTGCCTTTTTTGTAGCCATTTCCTCGTCATCGTCTGCCTTTCTCTTGCCTGATCCCTCACCCTCCTGTGACAGGAGTACATACAGCGTTACATTCAAGACTTTCAGTCGTTCAGTTACGCTTCAACAGTGAGTGCAGAAAAGCATTCCTGCTCTGAAGAGTCTAGCATTTGCTGTCCTGCTTAGTTACAAAGGATAATGAGAAAAGTTGGCTTTTATTCTCCACGGTGTCCTGCCTCACACCGCCCCCTGTCTGTCAACCACATCACTGCACCTACCTCGTCACTGTCCAACTTCTTAGCCTTCATCAGCCTCTGGGCTTTATCGTCATCAGAACCTTCATCGCTGTCTGATGAGTAGATTCTGGCTCGCTCCTCTGTACGTGAGGCAGAAAGAGAAGAGCGTGTGCATCAGGCCTCTGTAACTCCCAAACACGTCTCAACATACGAGGAAAAAAATTCTACAAACAAAACGACAGCAGTCAATGTGAAACGCATTCATCCTCACCTCTCAGGCCACTTCCACCCTTATACTTGCTCTTGATGGCTGCGAGGCTGATCGCCTCCTCGCCCTCTTCCTCGTCGTCATAGCGATCGGGCTCCAGGTAGCTGCTGCTCAGGCCTCTCTGATGCTGCTTCTCCCTTATCCTCCTCTGCTGGGACTCCCTGCGGATGGAGGCTCGCAGCCGCTCCTCCTCTTTCTGCCAAGACAGACCCGAGTGGCGAGTTTATACAAAAATCATTTCAAGGCATTTAATTTCTAGCTGCTTAGTTGTTAATTATTTTTTCCCCAAACACACTGAGAAAAAAGGTCGCTTTTTATGATAGGTGCGGGAAAAGTCTAATTAATTTCCCTTTAAAGCAATAAGCTGGCTTTGTTGGAAAAAAAAATAATAAGAAATGAGCCTATTATTTGTTTTTGCTCTAAAGTACATTTACCCTGCTTGTTGTTCTGTTATTCCTATAACATGACAATTTCCCACTGGAATAAATAGAATTAGCTGTCCTACAATAAAAGGACAACTGCAGACAGAGTAAGGACAAACGAGAGAAAGGGTAATTACTTTATAAAATATTTGCCCTCCTGCCCCTTTTAAGTTTGACAATCAGCTAGTGCCAGTTAGTCAAAAATTTGCTTCAGTAACCTTTAACTTTAAACAGGAACACACGCTTACTCAGTCTGAACATTATTAGGCATCTACAATATGTCTATAGCAAACCTCACTATCAAAAGAGCCGTTTTTAAGCAATTCTTGAACCCTCAAAAAACATATTTGAGTCTTAATGTTCCTACTCATTTAAGCTACCTGCCATACGTTTGCGGTGGTAAAAGAATTTCCCAGCTTTAACAGAATAAACGGTCTACTGTGTATAACTTAGCCCATCAGTATTACTAATATATCTAAATACTCTAAATCTTTTACCACATGTGACTACTCTTCACGATTATGATTATTTAGTGCTTTAACTTTGCATTTTAATTACAATAATACTGTGTTTTCTAATCTAATCAAATTCATTTATACTGTTCTTATTTTTATTACCAACAATGAAACAATTGTGAAGAGAGGAAAAAAACCCATTAGCTTGTTTCAGCATACTTTGAAACAGAGGCTTGACTTGGGTAACTATAAAGCAATGCTCTGTACTTTGAGTCCTACCTGAATCCAATCAAAAGGAGGCTACTTTGATAGTAAATAAAAAATATAACAGTCTAATATCTTTAAAAAAATTCAATTTGATTTTGACTAAAGCCAGCAGTGTTGGTGGTGAAAGCAAACAAGTATTCCTTATCCACTTTTCCTGCATGGATCTCCAGAGCCACAGCTTCAACACCCCATGGTCTTTAGAGCAGGAGTGGGCAGTTAATGTGGGTACATGACAACCTGTGGCCCCCTCTGCCCACCATTGCTCTAGAAATCTACACATTGCGCAGCTACTGAAGCTCCCATTATGATTAGCTTTGACTGTATGCCCAAAGGCTAGATCAGTGTCAGAATTATGGTACTGCAGAGGCGATTAGAAACAGGAAACTTAAAAGACATTTAAAACCTATAAACAAAGACTGTGCTGTGGGCTACTGGTGTGTTTTTTGTACTGTCGCCAATTACCACCCTTTTCCACATCTACTACATTTTAGCTGCTCCTACCACATCTAACAGATGTCATGCTTTTTTTTAAAAGTAAAGCAGCCTGATTTCAGCTGCTGGTACTGAAACAGCCTGTTTGGAAAAGACCTAAACCCAGTAAAGTAGAGGCACAACAGACTGAATGACCTATGAGGTATACTGAGATTACACCTGAAATCCACATTCTGTGGAAATGTGAGACAGGCATACATTTGTAAAAAGGCATTGACCCTTGTTGCTGTTGAACTGTAATTATGATAACTTAAGAAACACCAACTGGGAGTGCTGACTACAAACAATGGGGGAAGTGTAATTAATGTCTAGTATTTGGGCGTCTATTGTTAATTATTCAAACTCGCACAATCCCCACTGACGCACATTAGACGTCATCATGCAGGACACGACTGTTTAAAATACAAAGAGACAAATGTGTGTTCATATGTTTTAAAAGCCATTTTAAGCTAATGCTGCACAGTGATGAACAATGTAGTCTGCAGTCTTTCTCGAGCTGACAGTAAATGCATCACCAGAACTCTAGACTGGTCTACTCCGTTTCCATTTCACTCGCCACTGCGTGACCACATTATGTAAGCATGTCAGGTTATGTCTTTATGTAACCGGCCATGGTGCTTGTCAACAGCTGACCTCATCCGACTCATCCAAACCCTTCCGGTCTCTGTGGTAACAAAAGAATTCTCACACCGGACTGCTCGTGCTACCTTGATCATTTCGTTGCGATGGGACTCGGGATCTCGTCCAGCCATGGGAAGGATTCTGATCTTCTGTGTCTTTGAGCAGCGGTCAGCCAGAGACAGGGTCATCTTCCTGTGGGTGGCGCTGTCTGTGGAGTGGGGTCTGGAAGTGCAGAAAAACCAATCTGAATAATAACATTTCCCCAGTACGTCTTTATAAAAGTGCATCTCTTAAGAGTGGGAGGTTTTCACACATTTTTTCCCTTTTCTTCTTTATTAACACATAGATTACACCTCTGTGTTGCAAACAGGCAGAAAGAAAAACACAGTATCGACTGCCAAACCTGTTTTAGCCCACACTCATTAAATCTACCTTGTGGAGTTTTTAATATCGCATGCTATATTTCTATCTTGGGCAAACACATTGCACACAGTGCATGTTAAGCATATTCCTGCCAGTAATGTAATGCAGAAGGAAACTAAAGCACAGGCTAATTTATAGCTAACTGCCATCTGCATTAGGTCATGCAGCATTAGGTACATGCTGGTCTTTATATTGCCCTGTGCTTTCAAACATTTTCATGAGCTCCATATTGAGATTAAAAGTTGCACTGAGAACCTCTGATGTTATTTTGTGATGTCTTGCTAATGAGAAAGAGACTCCCACTCTGCTGCTGTGGAATCTCTGTTCACAATGATTCACGGCTACACACCAACAAGCACTGAGAGCAGGTGTGGATTAAATAAAATACGATAAAACAGAAAACAAAATGTGCCATTTTCTTAAGTACACTTGTTTAACTGTTCCGTAATAGAAATATATGATCAGCCAATCGCGTGGCAGCAACTCAGAGCATGGTCAAGATGACCTACTAAAGTTCAATCTGAGCATCAGAACGAGTAAGAAAGGTGATCTGAGGGGAATTCTGAATGTGATATGGTTGTTGGTGCCACACGGGCTGCCCTGACTATTTCACAAAGTGTTGATCTGCTGGATATTTCCCGCATAACCACCTCCAGAGTTTACTGGGAAAGTTTATAAAAAGAGAAAATATGCAGAAGAGCATCTTTGAACGAATATCACATAAAAACCTGGATGCAGCAGCTACAACAGCAAAAGACCACGCTGGGTGCCACTCCTGTGAGCTAAGAATAGAAACCAGAGGCTACAATTCACCTGGGTTCACCAAAATTGAGCAACAGAAGACAAAAACACTGCCTGATCTGATGAGTCCAGATTTCTCCTGTGACATTCAGATGGCAGGTTCAGAATTTGGCATTAAATTCATGAAAGCCATCCGGCCTTATATCAACAGTTCAAGGCGCTACTGGTGGTGGTGTAAAGGGGTTGGGCACACGTGTACCCCATAGAGTACCAACTGTGCATCACAACACCAAAGCCTATTTACTACTGCTGCTGACCGTGCCCAGTCCATTAACACTATAGGGTACCCATCTTTTAATGGCTCCTTCCAGCAGCATAACACACCATGTCACAAAGCTCAACTCATCTCAAGCTGTCAGGTCAATATGGACCAAAATCTCAGAGGAATGTTTCCAGCACCTTGTTGAATCTCTGCCACAAAGAATTAAAGTAGCTCTGATGGCAAAAGGAGGTCTAATCCGGTACTAGCAAGATGTACCTAGCAAACTGGCTGTTGAGTGTAAATGTGGTCTCATTAAGTAGGCATACATGGATGTAAACAATGCTGGCTCATTAAAAAGCCCCCTATTCTAAGCCTGGTATGACGTAACAAATTCATCAATTATGTCTGCTTGATTAAAAGAACACACTGTGTTCGTTTGACTTCACCAAAGACATCTGTTGTTGTCGAGTGTCTCACATTATTAGATCCCCACCAATGTTCTTACAATACAAACATTAACCGCTGGCCTCAGCTCCCTCATTTAATGATAACTTATTATGAAAAGATCATCACAAATATAATCTATGTATTTATTAAAAATACATTAAATTTAACACAAATCACTCACGATGCTGCCCTGAGATCACTCGAAGCTGTGAATGACACGGAGTCATGTGTCTGTTTGGCTTATTTAACAAAATGTATTTATCTGTAACCTTAAGTTCACTGTCGTATCACATGACCTCATGAATGAAGAAGTCTTGTCATACAGTATGTCCTTTAGCTGCTCACATTTTTTTAAAATGTGAATTTTCTGGCTTTAAAAGAGGAAAAAAAAAGCATTGTAACCATCTGCACACTGAGCAGTTTGAGCCCTAATCCTAATCAAAACTCAAATGTTAATGCTCCAAGGGAACAAACCGTAATAATGTTCTGTTTGGGAACACGGAGGCCTGTTGCACACTGAAGCAGGTTTGCCCAACTAGACCCATGTGGGGTGAAAGACAGAACATTCAGGTGGACTTCGGGGGGGGCGCTAAGAGGCTTAAACAGTTCTTACTGGGAGAAACCTGTGCAGCTTGCACAAGGTGATCCGGGGACTTAAAGCATTCAGTACATTTCTAAATGGAGCCTGAATGAAGGGTGCCATTGTGGCTGCTGTTGTTGTTGTTGTTTGTAGAGGTAGCCCGGAGTTTGTTTAGAACATATTCTACTGTCAGGGAGCCAGACGGAGGAAGAGTCTCCCTCGCAACTCACAGTCTGTACCTAAAAGGAAAAAGCAGCCTGTTACCAAAGCCACACTGGCATGTTAGTGCATTACCTGAAAGTGAGTTTGGTTTTGAACACGGCCTGTCCCTGCAGCCCGGTGCCCTGTCGGATGAAAAGGTGATTGTGGTCTCCTTGGAGTGGAGCTTTGTAAACATCGAACACTTCGTTCCCCAGGTGGAGGGACATGCTGTGGAAAGAATGGGAAACTGAAAAGCGTGCCAAGTACAGAGTTATGTCCGGATCGCAGTGTCACACCCCGCGGCATCCAGCCTGACGTAACACACACCTGCCGTCGGACCATTTGACAATGCGCGCATTGCTCTCTCGGGTTTCATTTCCCTCCTCGTCTCTCTTCACTCTCCACCGGATTGTGTTCTCCACCTGTGGGGAGAAGATGATGAACATCAGGTGACGTAGGAAAAAAATAAAAATAAAAAATCTATCATCCGTCATTTCCAGCCTACACAGACCTTCAGTTTGAGCCTGGTTCGCCCCTCTTCATCCAGCATTTCTTCATCCTCAAATTCATCCTCATAGTACTGAGGATCAAACGGTCTAAAAGGGTAAAAAAAAATAAATAAAAGACAGCGTCAAAGAACATCTAATTATCTTATCATCAAGTGAAAATCATTTTTCCATTTATCTACACTGCACATGCACTGACCTGGGCTCCACAGACAGGAAATTGGGCAACTTGACAAAATAAAGGTCGGATCCCAGGTCAGTGCTGACTTTTGGGATCTCTACTTCAATACGAGTTTCAGGCGCAGGCTCCTCTTCTGCCTGCTCCCCCTCCATACCATCCTCTGCATCCTACACACACACACACACACACACACACACACACACACACACGTGAACAAACACTGTATGATCCAGTGACCCATGACAATAGGGATCAGCTCAGAGAGGCTTAGAGAAAGGCTCAGAGAAAAAGGGGATTTTGGATCTCGTATAAAAAGGACTCGATTAAAGGAGCTTGATGATGAGTGCAGAGAAGAAACAGAGAGAACAGACACATACCAGGGGCTGGCCCGGGGTCGGGGGCTTCTCTGCATCGCTGTCTGAAGAGATGTCGTCCGCTTCTCCGAACAGGTCATCTGCTGCGGTCTTCTTTGCTGCGGAAGAGTACGGATAACTTTCAGTACCATAAAAATATCAAATTCAGCAGCAGAAATAAAAGTCAAATTGTTGGTGCTACGTTGACCCAGTAAGGTTAGGGCTTACTTTTTGTTTCAGCATCGCTGTCTGAATCGGAATCGGAGGCAGCTTTCGCTTTGGGTTTCCGTCCTATGAAATCATCTTCGCTGTCACTTCCCTTTGCAGACTCTGAAAAACAAAACCAAGAAATTTTATGTATCATTTTCCACATGTCACGTTTATAGTGGAGGACGCACACGCACATCTTACAGTAAAGGAAAACAGTTCATCGCCTCGTGCAAAGAGTCTGTGTGAAAAATTAATCTCATATTAACCTCTGAGTTTTAAGCTCAGGATAAAATGTTCACATATGGCCCCAATCCATGAAATTTACTGTGTAAAAAGATTAACCCTGGAGGCATGCTCAGCGGCAGATCCTGGGGGTTGTACCTGATTTCCTGTTCCTCGGTCCCTCATCATCAGAATTTTCTCCCTCTTCATCAGAGTAGTGGCGTTTCTCCTCCTCGTCCTCCGACTGGTCGCTCTTAGCTCCTCCACCCCACTTCTCATCGTCCGATTGGTTCTCCCTCCCTGAAGCTTCGCCATCAGTGTGAGGTGTACCCGGGCCAGACTGCGGAGTCCCAGGATCGCTGTGCACACTGAATAAGAACAAACACGGTAAACATATATTCCGATTTTTATTCATCTGGAAGTCACTTAATCCCCCATCCACTTCCTTATGACAGATCAAAGACCTGATGGCGTTTCTCAAACTAGAAAAGATATATTTTAGCATCCCGATCTCTGTGCCATCAACGACCTCAGTTAAACAACAGTGAGCTGCAGCCTGTGTGAGACATCGTACCTTCTGTCTGAGCGAACGCTGCCCCTGTCAGAACGAGGGCTCCCACCGCCAGACATCCCGCTGCCAGCCGGGCTTCCTCCGTCCGACCGGTGACCCCCATCCTCCTCGTCTTCATCCTCATCTCGATGGTCGCGCTCCGAGCCGCTGTGCTGCTCTGCGTCGGAGTGATCGTTGTCCCCGCGGTCTGAGCGCATGCTGGCATCTGACTGGTTCCCCGAGCGCTCAGACTGGTTGTCGCTGCCGCTGTGTTGTTCATCCTCACTGTCGTCTCCAAACAGCTCCTGTTAGGGAGAAGACACATGAGTAAGTTTAGATGCAGCTCATGACTGTATCATCACACAGACACACACGCGCCTCAGTCCTTCTACTGCAGACACAGAACACCTTCATTGTGGGATAAACATACTAGATGGTTTGAGGTAGGTTGAAGATTTATTAACTCAAGTCAATGCAAGATTAACACTACAAAAGGAATACAATTGTCTGAGGTCACTGTGGAAGTTGAAGCAGTATTTTCAGTGGCTAAATTCACAGCTGAACGACTGATTAGGCGGCTGTCTGAACGATGCCTGCAAAATGCACCTTATTCATGCTGGGCTTGCCGGCCTCCTGGCCTTCGTAGCCGTCATCATCATCATCCCGCTCCCTCTCGCTGTCACTGCCGCTGCCTGAAGCATTGCTGACAGAACGAGGCCTCTCCTGCTCCGACTCTGAACCAGAGCCAGAACCAGACTCTGCAAAGAGATAAAGCAGTCCGATTTATTCTAGTTTGTAGTGCCAAACAGATGTTATTCACTCCTCTCACATTACAAATGTGTGACTACAAAAGGGAAGCTCAGCTTGTTTAAATCCTCATACTCTCCATATACCAGTGTTTTGTTCAAACAGAGCATGGCTGGGGGCAATCCTGGTTTCAAATAAATAATATTTATTTATTTATGACTACCTTAAATCTCTTTGAGGTGCAACATCACAATATTTCTATGGAAAAAACGAGTGATGCCAGAAAAAGCTTCCAAATGTCAACTACTTTTGGACAAAAAGAAGCAAAGATGATATCAGCTTGTTAACATCAGTAAATGAATCATGCATCTTTAACTGTGGGATCCCTTAAACATCACTGTGTGCACAGCAGCACTGTAAACAACACTGATCCTGCATGAGGAGCTCCTTTTTGTGGACTTTTTAGATGATTTCAGCATCAACACAACAAAGTGCTTTGATGGTTTTCCACACTTTGTCTCATACAGACATATATTATATTTATGTCTGTGAATAATACCCATAGAGGATATTTAGACCCTTTTGAATAAATACTGTTATGTCTGACAGTTGTTTGTATGGGATTATCTGATGCAATCACAATATTATTTATGTACGGCTGGATAAACAGTGAGTACTGAAATACACAGTGTCATACGGTTTTCTCCTACTGTTCTTCTTTCTGTAAAAATCATTTTAATAGCAAGTCTGTGGAAATTAAAGATTATGTAGGTGAACTTAGGTGCTGCACCAGTTTGTGCGTGAAGACAATTCTAATTTTGACATAAGGGAATTAAGTTTTTTTAAGATCTTAAAATGTATATTTGCAGTCGTGCTGCTAAAAAAACATGAGCGCTGATCACATCCTGCACCACAGCAACAAAACAACTTAAGCCATGGCCCTCCGTCTCAGACACATCACGTGAATCCAAACACTGAAAACCGATTTTTAAAAAAAGGAAAAAGAAAAAAAGAAAGAAAAAGAAAAGTGAAACTAGGTGAAGGATAAAGGAACTCCACGATGGTTTCCATTAAAGCCAACGTTTAAAACACATTAACACTATTAACGTCTGCCTCGATTTAATGAACATCCGCGAAACGTTCAAGTTCCACACCTCACTCTCACGTTAAAGCTCACCTCTGCTTCGTAGCTGCGCACAACGCGGCACTCATCTAATTGCACAAACTGATGATTAAACAATATAAGCCACGAGTTTCGGGCAACATTACCTCGCTGGTCGTTGTCGCTGTCCCCATCACTCCCGAACAATTCATCCATGTCCGCCATTTCTTCCAAACTGTAGTAAAACGTGACCTACAGGATATAATCACTGGGTTTAAGGATTTTGGATCCGGGTCAAGCTGAGCTTAAGTGATGTAATAAATCTAGTCAACCGCCAGGGGGAGACACAACACCTGCTTAGATTCTAACCAAAGAATATTCGTTTATGTATACGTTTATGTATACTCTCCCCATATATATATATGTATATATATATATATATATATATATATATATATATATGGGGAGAGTATACATAAACGTATATATATGTATAGAGAAAGAGAGAGAGAGAAAGAAAATCACCCTAACAGATAACTAAATACACATCACAAATATATATCACTAAGTAGGCAGTGATATAACAGAAGGAAAGGGTGTAATTTATTTTAAACGTGTACATAGATAGCAAAGTCTGGTTAAATTTAAACCTGGCTATTCGGAGTGTTTTATGGTCTGCTTTCTTTGTTCTGTCATCTTTTTTCATTACTTTCTTTTGCTTGCAATAAATTCTGCAATGGCACACATATAATGTGGCTTTGTGTGTGGGAATAGCAGCTGTGTGACACTGGACGCTATTGTTCACTTTATAACAGCAGGCGGACAGCAGAGCTATATTTAAAAAAAAAAAAAAAAAGCACGACTGATGAATTTATGAATGCATCAAAAACACCGGTAGGAATATTACAGTGGTGTTTAGTTATGGCTTAAGTTTGAATGTACATTTTACCAGCTGGTTTGTCTTTCGTTTTTTTTCTGGCTATACTGGTTGAATTATTGTGTCAGTGTCAGTGCTGGGAGCCACCTGACAGCATCTGTAAGCCTTTATTAACCTTTGTTTATTACCAGATGCTAAAGCAGTGAGGCTTATTTTCCCCTCAGATAACATCTGTGCAAAAATCCATGTGAAACCTGCTCCACCCTGCATTATTTTGGTTTTTAGAGGAAGGCGCTCATGTCTGACACCACTGGAGCAAATCATAACGACAGCCAAGTGCTCTGACATCAGTTAACCCTCTCTCAGGCAATGTGTTGATGAATGAAGAAAAACTGATTGCATTAAAAGTCATGTTCCTTTCTGGGCCTTAGTGCAGCTCAAATTCTTGAGCTGTTTATCTTAACAGCTTTAGGAAATAGGGAACCGAGGCATGTCTCAGCACCCTCATCTTTTGCTGAAGTTTTTGTGTTACGGACAAGGCATCTTATAAAACTGCGTGTACAGTTTTATGTGAGCCAAGAAGGTACAAACAATTGAGCAAGGTATGGCTTTTAGTGTAGTTTTTCCTCAACAGCAGCAAGTGCGAAAAAACTGACAGGGTGAATGGGATGTATGCAGGTAAACTCCAGATTCAGATGAGCTGATTGGTGGAGTAGTGGGGAAAATGTCTTAAATGAAGGAGCTGGAGCCGGCAACTTTTTTTTCTTTGCTAAGGTCTTTAATCTTGAAAAGTGCATGAGACACTGGCAGACAGAAAAGACCATTCAGTGAAAATACATGCTTAAGAGAGAGACCTGCTGCTGCCTCCTTCCTTTGGTTCTTTAGATGTAGTTTATCTGGACATCACTTGCCTCCGCTATGACGCCCAGACAATCAGACAAAAAAGCCACAGTTTTGAGCATGTTCTATTCTATTCTATTCTATTCTATTCTATTCTATTCTATTCTATTCTAAATCAGTGACCGGCATGTAAAGGAAAGATGAAGTTAAGCCAGCACCACTGAGTCAGATCAAAAATGATCACAAGCAAATTACCCCCCTGTTCCTGAATCTTATGGCCTGTTTTTACACTGACTGATATGCTGCTCAGTGTCCCTCGCTCCCTCCTTTTAAATCCAGTTTATCAGTTTTAATTATGATATGTCCCTCTGAGTCACAGCTGGACTGAATGGTGATTTTTCGCTTTTATGGGCCCATGTTTGTTCTTTTGTTTGTTTTTTGTAACGGTATAAGCAATGAAAGGTGGGGGATTGGCCAGTTGGTCATGATCGACTCTGGGCAGGACCAGTTACAGCCGAGGAGGTCGGAAGCACCCTCCCCCTTGCTTGAGCAACTGCTCTGAAAGCAATCTTATCACAGACAAATAGAAGAAAATGGTATTGAGGTATCCGTATTGAGGTTTAAAGGAACACGATTTGTCCCATACGTCAGCTAGAATGAAAAAAGGCACAAAGTTGGAGTTATTCTGTGTCTTTGCACAGCTGCCTCTTCTTCTCTCACTCTCTCCCCTCCCTCTCCTGTTGCTACTTCAATATTGAAACTGATCAATGATCAGCTGATCGGCTTTTCTGTCGCAAGTCCCGTCTCTCTTGTTTGTTTATCGCCCACTTTGCGCAAGACGGAGGAAAACAGCGGGTGTCCGCTGTACAACAGCAGCACGTTTAAGCTTGATAAGCTGTTGTTATTGTGAATTTATTCAATATTACTTTCTAGTATCAGGAGATGTCCTTACTGAATCATCAGAGCTGAACAGGTGATGGAGAAACAGATTTGCCTTTTAGGTGACATGAATGAGTTGAAGAGAAGTTATGAACTGTTTCTGAGAGACAAATAACACCAGGATCATTTTCTACATAGCTGACAGCTGTGCAGGGACGCGTCTATCAAAGTTTTGCCAGGGGGCCAGGTAGGGCATTAACAGGGAAAGGGGGGCACAAACAAAGAAATACTTTTCTTGCTTATTTTCATTTAAAATGTCTAGCTTTTGATAAATAATTATCTGAATCTTACAACCAAAGTGGTCATCTGATGTAAAATGTAATTATACATATATACCAACATCACAGTGTACATCACCATCACAACAGTGTTTCTTTTCACTCAAAGGCTTTATGGCTTTTCCTATAATACCTGGTGGGCCGGTCTCTAGTCAAAATGCCCGGGCCGATTTTTTGTCCCAGTCCAGCCCTGGTACACAGTGTAAGCTTTGTGCAAATGCCTGTGTTTGCATAAACGAAAGAGAGAGAGTTTGATTTGCATCAAAATCTAATAATAGTGGAACAGTGACAATAAATGATAAAATATAGAATAGTAAGTATAATATATATAAGTATATATACTTATAAGTATAAGTATAATATGATTCTAAATGCAGCCTAGTAGAATTTCATCTCAAATGAACATGCTCTTAAAGTCTGCAACACATGGTGGAGTTTACTCAGTTATTGTAAAGACGTCATATTTAATTATCATGATGACTAGCAGTGGCAATCATCCAAAGCTTATCTCAGCGTCTCTGCATTTCAATTCTTGTCCAAATTTGGTCAAAATAATACCTCTTTTTTATTTCATTTTTAAATATATTTTTGTTTAAATAAAGAAATTTTATGTTACTTTGTTTTATTTTATTTTACTCTATTTATTATTTTATTTCAGTTTGCCTCCTCCATATTTCATATGATTGGTCTCTTGTAGGAGAAAGGGCGGGTTTAGTAGTGCCATTGGTTGAGGCTTGGGATACTACCACTCTATTCGTTCAACCAGACGTCACTCATATACTGTTCGGTTCCCTTTTCCTGTGTTACCGCCCTTACCCTGAGTGAGGAGTCAAGCACAGAAGACATCGCGTTGGGAAGACTGGTGCTATTTGGACATTCCCTAGCTAGGTCCCATCAGCCTCAGGTAAGGAAATAGACGACTGTTTGAGGTTGGAAATCACTCATCATGAACAACCGTATAGCTTTGCCTGCTGTCATTTGTAGTATGTTCAATGTGGCTGCTAAACGGCTAGCAACTTGAGTGAACTGCAAAGGTTAGCGCGTTAGCTTCTACATTTCATCGGACTGTTTCCCAAGGTAGTGTCCGTCCGATACGTGCAGCTAAGTTAGCAGAGCAAGTGCCCCATGAACCGCTTGTTCTGGCTTGAACTGAAGTGTGGCGGATTTTGCTAGGCGGTGATAATTACAATCATTATGGCTGCTGTCAGCGTGGTAATCATAAACATGTCAAGAACGGGTTAGCTAACGCCGTTCCGTAGCCCGCTGTGTCTCCAGAAGATGAGACCAGCTAAGTTTTCACCAAAAGTAGCATATTTGATATTTATTATGTTAGTAGTGCTGTGTGGTATGTGGTCTAACTGCAGATTAACCCGGGGTCTTCTCTCTTCTGTATGTATGAGCATTGCTAATGCTATGCAGAATGTAGGTCCAATATAATGTGAGCTGCCCATCCCTGCCAGCCAGACAAATCATTAGAAACGGGGTATGAATAGTGCCTGTGTTTCTCTATTTGACCGAGACAAGAGTTGGGTTTTTTTTGTTTGTTTTTGTGTTTTTTAAAGGACATACCTTTGGTGGGATGGCTCACACCATTTTTAGAGGTTAAGAGAAGACTTTGTACTTCTTGTCATTAAAGTGCAAAGTCATTTTACCTGTATCGCAAGTATTCTGACACATTCTTTGCTCAAGATTTAGCGTGAGGGTTTATTGGTGTGTTCACAAAGGTAGTTTCACCAAGCAGGACTCAGTGGTGAATGAAGGGTGTGGCCCAAGACGTCAGCTTGGGTACTTGTGGTTTTTTCCCTTTAAGCCCCAGGGCAGGTGGCCTCCTTCCTGGATCTGAGAGTCATGCTTTGTAACTAAATAATAATGGTGTGGTGGTTGCTGAATTGATTTTTCTTTTTTTTTCCCGCACTGCCACCACTGCAGTATTGCAGATAAACTGGCTTCTCAGATAGGTTTTGTTTACCCCGCATACCTTTCACTGAAGGGTGAAACCTGGCTCTGAGCCACGGTAATGAATGGTGGCTTTAGTTTTTACAAAGAAGTGATGAGTTTTCTTGAGCCTGTATTCATACTCTAGCCCCCGTGAGCTGAAGGCTAGGCCACTCCTTGAATCCGTTCTCATTATATAATAATGTGGTGTGTCTGGAGTGTGCGGGCAGGTCAGAGGGAATACACAAATCATGTATGGTTGTTAGAGTACCACCCCACTTCCTGTCTCACCCTTGTCAGCTTTGTAAAGGAGCTGTTAGGAAACGTTGTGTGAGTGGATGACTCAAGGTAAAGTTTGTTTTGTTTTTATGACTTAGCTTTTTAGCTATTAAATAAAAATGAAACTATTACCCTGGCAGTATCATATTTCAAACACTTTTTCTCCTTCTCCTGACTCCTATATCAATGACTGTTTTTACTTTAATAAGCATAGTAATGAACATATTTCAGTATCAGCATGATCAAACCTCTGTTGCTCTCTCTGTCTCTTTCCATCTGTTTTCTATCAATTTCAAACACTTTCAGGCACCTGGAGAGACTGAACACACACACACACACACACACACACACACACACACACACACACACACACACACACACACACACACAAAGTGAGTAACAGCAGGGTGGAGAGAGGAACAGCAGAGCGTAAAACTGGCTGAGAGTAGGTGGGAGGTGGAAGTACAGAGTTGTTTCCCATGAGTAGCATAGCTGGGTCATTCTAACTATAGTCTTTTTGTGCAGCAGTTAGGGTGGTGTTCTGTAATAATGCAATACCAGTCAGTGCTTCCTGTTCATCTTTAGGCTGCAAATTACTATTTGTGCAGCTTCTGCCTGCTGAGATCAAACCCCTTGTGGCAAGAATTACGCTTGACTGAGATGAACTTAATGTGTTTTCTTGTAGCTCCCATCAGGTTATAGCATTTACTCTAGGCATATCTGGGGTGGTGTCTAATATCGTACCACAGCAGGTACGCAATTAGATATCAGACGCTGTCACTTTTGGAAAGAGGATAGTGCCCCACATTTGGCCTGAAACTGAGATAATGCTAAAGGTAGAACCAGATATTTTACATTGCACTCTCTCCATTTGTCTTACTTAATATCCTGAAGAATTGGGTCGCTATTGTTGCTGTAAAATTGGAGCACAGTGTAGTTCCCATGAAACTTTGGTTGAAGTGATACAGATTCTCAAGAATAAAACTTTAGTTTAACTTTGCAGATGTCTCCTGCAGGGGGGGAGACCTCCAGGTGAATTTACATTGTTATATTTATATGGGTCTGTGTGTAGCCTGAGTGGACAGGCGAGTGTAGCATGCAGGCAGGTTTGCAGTGTTGTTGGCCTTGAGCCATCTGTTGTTCTCTTGAAGGATTAGCAGACGAGGAGGTGAAGGAGAAAGGAATCAGTCAGATTGGACTAATGGATCCTTCCAGTGTCTCCAGCTCGGCCTGAGCTAACCTATTGTTATCATTATCTCTGTCTCCGTGCTCCATTTCTTTTCTGTCTGTCTTTTTTCTAATGTGTTCAATAATCTGTCAGTGAAGTGGAAAGTGAGAGAAAGCTGGATAAATAGTGTTAGGATTCCAGAACAAGTAAAAGGAAAGACATCTGCAAAGCCATAAAATCAGGTTATACTCCCAGCCACAGAAATGCCTGTTTCCCCCACACTCAGTGTTGATCATAAAAAATGCACAATAACCCTCCTCCTCCTCCAGAACGAGCTAAAGCTTGTGATGACGTCACGAGAAACGTATCCTAGTGCCATTCCATGATCGCAGGCCAGGCGACTGTTGTGGTATTTGGAGCATGCAGTGTGATTTTCATATGATTTGGATGCATGGGATTTTTTTTTCTGTCCCTTGACATAAAATTTAAAAGGTAAAACTACTGCTGCAGTTTAGCGCGCTAACTGTGTTCAACAACAGTGCTGTTTTCCTCTCATGTAGTTTCTTGGATTTTCTTCAGTAGATGTTTAATTTGTAAAAATGAACTTTATAAACTTGCATGACGACTTCACCATCTTACCTGAGGAGCAACATTAACTTAGCTTCACCACCTTACTGTTAGCAGTGATAGGATTGATTAGCATAGGATTGAACAAGATAACAGTGTAGTGTAGATGATTATACTTGTAAACTTAGATTTTCCAGTCATCAGTGAAGACATTTGAGCCTCATCTGCTGGAACTCGCACTTGTGAATGCCCCTGCGATGACCGTTGCAGTCATTTCAGAAATAAATGTGTGTAGCTGTAGCGCAGTAATGGAGGAGATGAGGGGAAAAATTAGCCGAGGACAGAGCCTGGATTGTTGAGACAATGAACTGAATGGTGTGAGAGACACCGGCCTTGTTGGACTTCTCGGGAATTCCCTTGACTGGAGAAATTAGCCAGACAGCAACGGGGAGCACATTGGATTGACTAAATCTTCGTCAATAGTGTGACGAGGAGATGAAAGATTTTAAAATATTTCAATGAAGATTCTTTAATTTTCTCAAACAAAACAAAATCTGTTGTGTTAAACAAATGAAATGAATATTTCTGGCAGACTTGACTTTTGGCTAAATTGCTATAAAACAATAGAAGTGGCAGTGTCTGTAAATGATTTGGCTCCAAGTGTTAGTTTGATCCTTAAAACGTACAAAAGCAGCAACATTTGAATCAAAATGTTTCTTACTAATTTTTGTTCTGGCAACTGAATAATTTATTTGAATGTGCACGCACGTGTTCTTCTTTCTGTAATGCACACACTAGGGAAAACAGAGGTTGAAAAACATCCTGTGTTACATTTGAAATTGTTACTTTGAAGAAGGGGGACCCGGTCTGAGACCACTCACAGTCAGCTGTCTTCAGGGTGACTTTGGTGCGTCAAGATGGCAATAAAACAGCAATAAGATGGAGACAGTCTGTTATCAGTCTGCAGTTGAATGCCAGGTAGCTGGTAATTACATGAATTCTGTTAGTGATAATATGGTTATTAACTGTGATTGCCAAAAACTTCAAATTTGCTGCTGTCTGCAAAACAGAAATTTGCATTCGGTGCTTACACTCAGAGTCCAGCCAGAATTTCGTGGATCCAAAGAATTCAGAAATTCCTCCACAAGCAGTGACATTGTTACTGCAGAGTGGCAATTTAATTGTAAAATGACACAGGCACTGTTTATTTAGGAAAAGAATCAGAGTGCAAACAGCTAGCAACCAGAGAGTCGAGTCTTTGATTGGAAAGAGACGCATCAGAGACGAGTCGTGTCACTGGCACAGATTGACTCAGATTGGTTGCATGAGCAATTATTTGCGAACCTTCACCAGCCTGATAGTGATTACAGTCTGAGTCAGACTGCGATTGTCTGAAGGCAGGTTGCCTCCCACTGGACGACATGTACAGTTGATTGTGTTGTGCATTCAACATCAGGGTGACTATTGGTCAGTACAACTGCAAACAACTTTCTGGTTACCAGGAGTTTGCTGTAATATTTTTGGAAAGTGACAGTCATAAATTCTTATTACAAACTTTAGAATCCGGTCAGAATTTAATAATGGATGTGGCACTAATCTATAGGTAACAACTGCAATGAGGTTCCTTGGTTTATTTGCTTGTACACTACTGGAGCAGCCATGAACGAATGTCTATTCTGAATATACACTTACATGCACAGTTGTTTTTCTTGCAAAAGAGGGGCACAACTGTTTTTCTTTTCACTGTGACAAAAATCAGTTGTTTTGAAAGAATACAAGTTTAAGTGTGTTTCCAAAAGAGTACACCAATTATTTGGAGAAGTAGCATCTGTGGAGTCCTGCAGGGAGTTTGGAAAATATAGAGGTCGCTCTGTGTTCGGACTGTGGCGTGGGAGAGGGAACTGCCTCTTGATCTTATTTGAAGGGACACACACTCAGTCACTAACTCCTTCGCTTATCTGAGCTTTATTTAAACTTAACTGCAATGTTATGGTCAGCCTTTCAGTCCCAAAAGACAAAGAGACACATGCATTTCCTCATTTTTATTTAGAAAAAGCTTCCTTTGTTTCTTCTTCTGTCTTGATAGTGTTTTATAAACTTTCTCAAAATTTCCATTTGCAAAGAGCTGTAGTTGATCCTTATGGGATTGGTCAGATTTTTTGTCCAAGCCTGAGAAAGTTCTTTGTTCCAGCTCTGTGTGTTGGGTGTGTGTTCACCCATCATTACATCATCCCAAGGCCTTATTATCCAGCCCAGCTGTGATCAAGTGTTGGTTCACAGCAATAAGATAAACAATCTTTATCTCAGTTAACGACATGCAATTAAAATTGTCTTTTTGTGAGTCAGCTTAATAAAATGAAATGTATGCACCATCCAGCGCTCATCACTAATCTATTTGTGTGTGTGTGTGTGCTTGTTTTCAGGTAGTGTCTTCCTGGTTTGGAGCAGTAATCCTGAGAAGAGCAGTGTGGCTGCGGTCTGGTGTTCGGTGTTGCTTAGCAAGCTATAGCTGGTACCATGGCGTTGTCCTACAAGAAGGATCTGGATAAATACAAGGATCTCGATGAAGATGAAATCCTCAACAAACTGTCGGCAGAGGAGCTCAAACAGCTGGAGACGGCCCTCGAGGAGATGGACCCTGAGGTCAGGGCTCGGTGCAGTTTGGAGGAGCTCCAGGGCTCCTCAGTGGGAGGAACTTCATTTAGAGAAGGGATTTATTGAAAGAGATTTATTGGCTTATGTCAAAAAAAAAAACAAAAAAACACTCTATGCACACACAAGTGGGTCATTAGATTTGTTAAATGGCTAATCGTTTTTTCCAACTTTACGTCTCTTGTTGTGGTTGTAGTGCCAAATGGTCCAAAGTAGACCTGGTTGTGACAGGTTAATGGTTGGGAAATTTCCCCCCTGAAATGCATTTAACCTCACTAATTCACATGTAATGGTGGTTTTTTCTCGTGTACTCTGACAGTCACCTCCCACTCCAAAGTCTCTATGGTTTGGAAAATAATTTAAAGCTGCAGCGGCTCAGGCTGCCAAGTCTTTGTGAGAAGAGCTGTACAGCGTAATGAAATCCCTTCCAAGCCCCTGGACGTTTTCTTTAATTTCCATCCAGTGAGGCAAATCGGCCTACATGGTGACCACACGGGGCCCACAGGAAACAGTCAGCAGCAATGGGAAAATAATCATTTCTGGGTCTCATGTCGGTAAAGAGATGAAATCTCATTTGGTGTGGATGCAAAACGAAGCACTGAATTTTGTTTTGTTGCTGTGTGTATAGATTAACACACGGCCTTGTTTGCTCTCTGCCAAGTTTTTTTTTTTTGTTTTTTTAATTCACCCACAACAAAATATTCACAAGCTGCATTTCCTGAGCATCAAGTTTAACTGGTTTTGAAGTATTCTTTTACATCCTTTTTGAGCAACTTGTATTTCATGTTTTAATTTCTCATGTGACTGTCAAACTCCTGCTTCTGGCAACTAACACAGAGGCCGGAAGATGCAGAGGATACACTAGCAGAAATGTTTTTTGTTCTTTTTTCTAACAAATGGTGCCAAATATTGTTTAGCTTGGATTGTGCAACTTTTTCAATGTGTGGAAAAGGCTTTTAAAGCCTGCTTAAATGGATTTGATGAAAGTCCGGTCAAGGAGTTGTGCTGCGGCTTCATTACGGTGCATAAGTGCACTGAGGTCTTAAGCTCTAATGTGGCTCCTTGTCTTGTTCCCAGAATGCTCTTCTCCCAGCGGGTTTACGTCAAAAAGACCAGACGGCTAAGACAGCTACCGGACCGTTCGACAGAGAACGTCTGCTCAAATACCTGGAGAAGGAAGCCATGGAGTATAAGGACAGAGACGATGTAGTGCCTTTCACTGGAGAGAAAAAAGGTGGGTTGCTTTTTTATTTTATTTTTTCTCGACAGCGTGACCAACTAATCACCAATAACACCGGCAACAAGGTGCTATTATATGTTAGTGCTGTATTACTCATGGGATGGAGATTCAGGGTGCACCTGCAGACCTAGCAGTAATTACTCTTCTGCTGTGTTTGCAGATATTATTAAGACATGCTTGCACTTACATGTAAGCATGTCTGCTCAAAATAGAGCAGTGTTGGGAGGGTGTGCTAATACCAAAGAAGGAAGGAAGAATTTTACATTTTGAAACTATGTTTTAATTGTTTGTTTTAATAGATATGTTTCGTTTTTTTTCTTGGTTTATATGCAAGCTTGAAACATATTTTTGAACCATGTTGGCCTGAAATATACTATATAAAGTATAGTATATAGTATACACTATGCTTGAACTCACAGCATAGTAGTATGATTGTCTGCTACAGCGTATGGGTTTACTGTCAAACTGATAAATCCTAATCTTTCCATGTGAAACTTGTTCTGATGGGTTTTGTGACATACTTGTGACACTCTTATCCACCTCTTAGAGGAAACAAAAGGTGAAATTCTTTATGTGGCAAAAAGCCAGAAATGCAGACGAGTGAGTAGAGTAGAAACCTCAGTGGGAAAAGTAGGAAAATCTTTATGAGATGAAGCAGTTCCTTTTGTCGGGATCTCCACAGATATGAATCTGAAAGCTACTCCCTCACCAGAGAGGAAATATGGACTGACGTCTTCCCCTGACCTAACCATGGCCTGTTGGAAATTAGCGTGCGTGTGCGTGTGTGTGTGTGTTTGCAGTGACAACATGGAAAACTCACATCACTGTGGTTTTGTGGAATGCAGCTGATTCTCTTTTCATTGTTAGACTCACCCCCTGCTGATAACTAATGTGGTCATGAGTGTTTATGTCTCTAGTTTCAAACTTCACATAATTTCTGAGGAAAACACCCAGTGTGAGTCCATGGTAACCATTTTTAACCCTCTCGCAGCTGAATTTGTTGTAGTTGTTTTTGTCACTTCTCCATAATCCATCTTTTCTGTTGTTTATTCCTCTGTCTACGACGTGTTATCTGTAGATAACGAGCTGACGATTTATGATCGATGAAGCTACTTTTAGCTGCTCTCTTATTAACAGTGTAGAGCTCCGCACATTTTATTTTGCAGATTTTTACACCGGATGCCCTTCCTGACGCAACTCCAAAGTTATTTGTGTCACCTCCTGGGAGTGAAGTATGGACCATTCAGTTGTTAGGCGAAAGTGTAAAGCGCTACACTGTGGAGCGGCGAAGATGTGTGATCGATAGAAGCCTGATAAGCATTTTGTTTGCTTAGGTTACAGTGGAGGGCGTTACTGTTGCACCAAGGAAAATACAAACACACAGCAGATGTGTTCCACATGCTTACAGTGCTCAGTTTTTCTCATGAATTGCTTTCAGAGTTGAAGCATATGGCTTTAAGCGTCCATGTAACAAAGCTATACTGATGCGATACTGCAAGTCAGCTAAGCCTATTACTACAAATTCACTGCTCATGATAATAGTTCAGTTAGTTTAATTATTCTGGTTGAACACACACTAGTACAATGTGTAACCTGGGTTAGCCTTACGCACCCAAATAACAAGAGCGAATTGAATAGCTGAAAAACAGATGGACAGACGTCCAAAGATTTCCTACATTTATTAGTAGGTGTACATCATGTTTTGTACTGTTTTTGCTCATGTTCTGTGATTACCTCTCCATGTTGGTTACTGTTACCTGGTTATGTGGTGAGCAAAGCCACATGTAGATCAGAATCATTTGGAAGAGATAACAAAAGCCTGCGGTTTGCTGTAAATGCCAGCGATGGTGGAAAAACGGGTTTGCAGCTTCAGTTGACCTAACCTTACCTGCTGTATCTGTGATGTTAACTTTGAGTTATGCTCGTAAATAAAGGTTTCATTTGTAAATGGTGATAGTGATAAACTGCTCATTTGTAGATGCTGAGATTTTCTAATGCAAAAACAGATTAGTGCAGGAAGATGGTGCCTGCTGCTTTAAGTTACAATTGAAAGCTGATTGGAGAAACATGCCTCCCTTTGACAGCTATTAGATAAGTTACTGATAGAATCTAGTATTTCATGGGAGAAGCTTTTTGAATGGCAATCGATTTGAGCCAAAGATTTTATTTCCTCTTTTTCTTTTTTTCTTTTTTTTTGAGGCACATGTACATTACTTTCTCCATCTTTTATGTACAGTCCATGTAAACGCCTCTTGAGTCTTTTAAATCCAGTTTATTTTCTCGATTTATTCTGATTCTGCTGTTATAGAAGGTTTAAATTATTATACTATTTGTATTCCTTTCTTTGCTCAGCTGTATATACTCCTCTGGGATAACAGTGATAAAAGCCATCTGGATCGTCGTTCTATGGCCCTGGTTTTTCCTTGTTTCTGGCGAGTTGAATTTCGCTCCAGAGGGACTGGCACAGGATGCTGCCTGATGACTGTATTTAATGTTTGTTGGCTTTCAGGAAGTGCCAGTGCACCCCACCAGGGACCGGTTTGAGCAGTTTGAGCAATTTGAGCAGCTTGACTGATTTAGGAGGGGGAGGGGGGAAATGAAGGGCTGTTCTCGGGGTGTTTTTGTTTAAGAAGACGGGCAAATGGAGAGGCAACAAATGGCACCCACTGGATGGTCTCTCTGCCCAGTGCAAGTGTTTGGTTGCCCTAGCAGTGCAGTTTAGATTAGACTCAAGTCATTGTTCCATGACTTCCTTTGTGCTTTCCGTTTCTTCCCTCTGATGAGTTACCATGGCAATACTGTAACTGTCAGACACTCAATGCTGGTCCAAGTTGAGCGAGTCTTGTGCACACTTAACCTCTTGTAAGAAATGTAACCAGTTTAAAAAAAGTAATTCAGAATTTAAAATCCTTTAGTGACAGTCAGTGTCAGTGTAACTAGTTGCTCTTAAACAAAGCTTAATATGCTGCAAGGAATTGTGTAGAAATGGCCTTAAATGAGACTGTGATACATCATCCATGGTCCCAAAACCTGATGTTAAAGTAAAAAGTAAATAGGTCTAAGGGGGCTTATTAACAGTTATGTGTTTTTAAATAGAAAAGTATCTGTTTCTACTAGACTCCTTTGAAATTTGACTGAAGTGTTCTCTTTGTTTGCCCACAGGTAAAGTGTTTGTTCCTAAGCAAAAGCCAATAGAAACACGTAAGGAGGAGGTCACGACCCTTGATCCAGAATTGGAGGAAGCGCTCTCCAGTGCCACGGATACGGAGCTGTGTGATCTCGCAGGTAAGAATGAGAAAATGCCTCAGAGAGTCTTTGTGGAAAGGCTTCAAAAACACAAGTGTTTAAGTGGGTGTGATTGAAGAGAAGGCTTTACACATACACACACAGTATTGTAGTGGTGGGAACTTTCTCTGGGCCCAGTCTGTGCTGGGACAATAAAACACAAGCTCTTTTCACTCCTTTACTGTGTCTTGATGGGGGGAATAAAAAGGCTCATTGAGCAAAATCACACCAGTGGCCTGCTATGCCATTTAGAATTGGTTACTTTTGTCCACACTGGAGAACATACATGCATACATGTATCCATGTATGTTCTGGTCTGTGGTCTTCGCCTCAGTCACTGAAAATACCGTCTGCTTTTGTTCGCAGCGATCCTGGGTGTTCACACACTGGTTACCAGTAGTCAGACATATGATGGAACAGGAAGTAAAGAGGGTTACAACAGTGAGTATTAAAAGTAATTTATCCCAGTTAACTCAACTATTCGGAAGAGGAAAATCTGCTGACCTACACCTGCGTTTGTGTCTCAGATGTGGTAAAAGGGGAGAAAATGAACCCAGTGTTCGATGAGCCTCCCAATCCCACTAACGTAGAAGACACTCTGCAGAGGGTAAAAAGCAATGACAGCACCTTAACAGAGGTCAACCTCAACAATATTAAGGTATGTAGAAACGCAAGCTTTCACCATGAGCGTGTATGTATATGCTGGTCAGACCAATGGCAGTGTCTTTGTCGCCTTTTTCAGAACATTCCGATTCCCACGCTGAAGGACTTCGCCAAAGCCATGGAGAAGAACACGCACGTCAAGAAGTTCAGCCTGGCAGCCACGCGGAGTAACGACCCAGTCGCTGTGGTGAGTGGTTGATATACTTCTCGTGGCTTTTGCTGACACCTGAGAACTCCACACTCACATCTTTGCCTTCTTCCTCCCAGGCGTTCAGCGACATGCTGCGGGAAAACAAAACATTGCGAAGTTTGAATTTGGAGTCCAACTTCATCACCGGGGCAGGAGTGCAGGCTTTGGTTGATGCATTGCGAGACAATGACACGCTCACAGAGATCAAAATAGACAACCAGGTACAGTAACAATTAGCTCAGAATTTCCAGTAATGGAAAAGGAGGAAGGGGAAATTTCACACCTGTAATTTTGGTTTAGCTGAACAAGCTGTTGTTTTTTCTCTAATTAACTGTATCTATTTGTGCGTACTGTAGAGACAACAGCTGGGTACTACCGTAGAAATGGAGATCGCTAAAATGTTGGAAGAGAACAAGAGCATAGTGAAATTTGGCTACCACTTCACCCAGCAAGGGCCCCGATCCAGAGCTGCTGCAGCTATCACCAAGAACAACGACCTGGGTATGAACGCAGCACGCACAGACTCAGCGCTCTGAGATTTGTTTAAACTCGCAAAAGTCGGGCGAGCCGTTTCCGCTCCCCCCCGCCTTCCTCTAGTCATCTGTTTTATGGGAGTGTGATGACATAGTTGAAACATCTGTTCAATATCTCACTCCGCAGTGACGACCTCTGCTCTCTCTTTTAGCTCCTCCTCCAGACAGAGTCGTGGTAGCACAGGTGTGATGCATGGGTGTGGCTCCCACGTGTGTCAGTGCATCAGTGATAACGGAGATTAGTTTCACAGTATTTGAATGGAGCGTTCACCATATTAACTGTGTGAACATTGACACTGCGTGATATGCAGCTTTGAGAGTGACGACATCTCACTTCTTGTTTTCTGCACATGCTGACACACACTGTATAAATAGGTGTACATTTTAACCACACAGCTCATGATGACTCACTCAGCGTCTTCATGATGAACTAACAAGCCTGCGTAGGGTTAAGATTGTGTAGCATGTTTACAGTTGTTTTTATTCGTGTGTTCTTTAACTCTTTCGGCTCTCGTTTTATTGTGCTTTTCCTCTCCAGTTCGCAGGAGGCGAGTGGAAGGGGATGTGTAGGGACGGCGTGACACCTGTCTCCCAGCCAATCCTGTTTTTCATCTCATTGTGTGGAATAATTTCAGCCAATGCCCTGGTCTTTCTCATCTCACTGTGTGGAAACTTTAGTCTTGTGCCAAACTGCGGGGCAAGGCAAGCTAAACCTGAACATACATCTGAGAAGAAGGGAAATAACTGGAATTGCCCTCTCCCGTACACATGTTCATACTTATGTTTATTATTATGTTGTTATTGAAGGTGTAAATCTTAGTTTTTAGTCATTCATTTCAGCTGCTCCCCCTTTTTTTTGAGCCTTTACATTATCTTTCCCCACTTTTTACTTGCTTTGTTTCCCTTTTTTTTTACAATTCTACAATTATGTGAGCTACCAACATTACCAAGTACCAACAACAACATCAATAACAGCTCTATAAAGACGGTAACTAACGGTAACCTTTGTGTCCTGATAGCTTGCTATTGAGGCTGAAGCTTCTTGTGGAATTCCTGTATTGATTAAGCACTCATTAGAGCGGTGCAGAGAGCTCTGAAGTTTAGTGATGACTTTAGCTTCAGGAAGTGATGTCATTCAAGGCTTGCCTAATCTGCTAGAGACACAGTGGTTATTGCTTGGAGATAAATACCAGACTGCTGACCAGAATGCCTGACTATACAGCTGAATGTTAGCATTGTAAAAACAAGCAGTGTTGTGCAGTGCGCTTGGCAACAGTTTACATGAGCAGGTGTTGTTTATTAGAGCTGCCTTGTAAAGCCAGAAGTACTGCTGAGCTGGAGTGGCTAACAAGGCGTGCAAAAAGTGCACCAGGTCTCTTAGCCAGTGCTGGTACTGTACTGTCAGCCCAACTCACAGACTGTATATCAAAGATGGATATAGCCACTGCAATTATTACCTATTGTTTTATGCAGTCTCATATTTTTTGAAACCTGACAACTGGCTAGTCACAAGAAGGGTCCACCTTAAGTTGTATCCTTATTTTATAATCATTTTTGATGCAAATTTACTAAATAAAAATTGTGTTTTATTAAATAGGATGTTAACATAGCCATTGAGGCCACAAACTTCAGCTCCCGTAGGCAGTAAGGTCATTTTCCTCATAGGCTTCTATTTAATCAGATGTTTTTGAAAACAGAGGGGTCGCCCCCTGCTGGTCATTAAAAAGGATGCACGTTTAGGGTTCTTTCTTCACTGTGGCCATCTACATGTACAGTCTATGGTTTGATTTGAAACACCCTACAGTAGCTGTTGGCTCGCCCCTCGTGTAAAATGTATACTTTATCAGTGCGATATTGCTTTACTGTTTTATTCTATGATCTTGTTTTGATACGGTTCAGTTTCTGTTGCTAGTTTTTGTGATCACTTTATTTTCTTGACAGGAAGTTATAACTGTTTTGATATTTTGGAGTAAGGAAAGCTGCGGTTGTGCTGTAAATGGACCGTGATATTATTGCCAGTCATGGCTATTAAGGCCTTGACCTGCTCCTACAGATGTCTGCTTAACATACTTGGTTTCACTGATGCTTAACCATGCCAAAGACTAACACATGCAGTGCTTAAAGTGTCGATAGTAGACATAATGGTTACTGGCTCAGGTTTGGCTTTGTGACAGAGAGATTTACATCATGCCGTACAA